>NW_006921591.1:1204566-1205819 GCF_000298275.1 Orycteropus afer afer
AAATTACAATTGAATAACCATCAAAAAACTAAAAGCACATGGACAAAAAATACACCATGTAATCACACAGGAACAGTAACCAAAAAAAGAAAAAAGGGAAAAGAAGAATAAAAAACAAGAGAACCTGATAGCTAGCAATAGGGCACTAAGAGAAAAAATGTAGAGGAGGAGAATAATGAAGAAAATCATGGGAAGAATGCAAAAAGAAAAACAAGGAATGGGGTTAACCGCAAGAAAAAAGGGGAAAAAAATTAAATTAAAAAAAAAAAAATTTTTTCAACCAGGAACAGGGAAAAGAAAAAGAGCTGAAAACTAGGACCTGGGAAGGGAAGAATAAAGAATAATAGTAAAAAAGACAAAAATATTAATAATAGTAGTAGTTTTCAAACAGACAAATACAAGCAAACTAAACATCACGAAAAAGAAAAAAGAGGGAAAAAAAATCGGTGGAGGGCAAGGCAGGGCACCCAGGCTCCATCCGAGCACACAGACTGGGATGGAGTTCCTGCGGACCCAGAAGGTGGATATGAGTAGGGGATGGCTGCACTTCCGTTCACCGGGTGTGAGGTATAAGAGTAACAAGAGGAATGTTGCACCTTTTCAGTCCTGCAGTCCAGAGTGTCCTTGGGGTTGCTGACAAGCAGAACCCCTTCTTAAGCCCCTGGAATCTGGGAGAGCGCTGTCTCTTTAAATATCCAAAATGGTCAAGCCACTTGTAAACATTCAAAATGGCAGTGTCCTCCAGACAGGCAAAAGTCCACAGCTCAGCCCGCCTTTCTCTTCTTCTTCTCTGTTTATTCCCAAGCCACCAGAGCAGTCCTTTATCCAGTCCCTGGCTAGCAGGGCTGATTTTTAGGTTAATTCTTAAGTCCTACTACCACTATGCACTCTCCAAGCTGTCTGTGCCATCAGGATTGCTCAGGATTGCTGCCAGACCACAGCTCCATATGTCTCCTTTTTGGTATTTTCATGCAAATTCTTCTGCTAGTTGGAGTTTAGTCCACTTCTATATCCTTCCCTTCAAGACTCAGGGGTCTAGGATTATCTTCTGTGTCTGTGTTAACAGGTTTCCCTTTTCTTTGTTGAAAGAGAATAAAGTCTTTCTACCTAGTCCACCATCTTACTAGAACTCTCCAGAATAATTATTTTTTAGAAAAAAAGAGAGTACTAGTACTAGTACCAATACTAGTACCAGTAAGGTGGTCTGGTGGCGTAGTACCTAAGGCATTTGACTGCTAACCAGAAGGCTGGTG
>NW_006921591.1:1205919-1225369 GCF_000298275.1 Orycteropus afer afer
CTATGAGTCAGAATCAATTCCATGGCAGTGAGTTGAGGACCAGTTGCTGTAGGATTTTCATTGGCTGATTTTTGAGAAGCAGACTGCCAGGATTTTCTTCAGAAGTGTCTCGGGATGGATCTTTCAGTTAGCAGTCAAACATGTCAACCACAAGGGGGATTCCATCTTCATCAGTGAAAACAGGATTAATAACTGACTTGAAAGTGTTATTCTAAAGATTAAGTGAGGGAATATACCTGACATTCCCAGTATATGGTAACCAACTTGATCAGTGGCATTCACTAAATATGATTTTAATTCAAAGTCCTCATACAATTGGAAAAGGAAAACAATACCGTGACAGCCCTCACTCATACCACTATCATCTTTTTCCAGTCACATGCTTTGTGATATGATGATTGTGATGTGCCCTAGAGTCAGACCCGACTCATAGTGACCCCTCCTTGGGTTTCCGAGGCGATATCACTACAGAAGCAGATTGTTCCATCTTCTTTCTGAGGAGTGGCTGGTGGGTTTGAACCTCCAGCCTTCTGGTTTAGCAGTCAAGTGCCTTGGACACTATGCTACCAGAGCTCCTTCACATTCTTTAGGGGAGTCTGTAACCAGGTGCTTGCCATTTATGCTGAGCCCCCATGGTCAGCAGCCAAAGGTACTAGACTATTATATTATTGAGAACTATGAGGAAATTCATTTCTTTAAAGGGAATACATGCATCCTCATTTTTACCACTTTTCCCACCTCCACAAATCATCTCTCTCCACATTTACTCAGAGAACTGGTAAAGTCACACCTGACAGGAAAATACATTGGGCCTACTGGTTATGATTATTTTTTAAAACAAATCTTTGACTTAAATCCTTCTAACAAAAAGGAACCCCATGTGCTAAGAGGGAGAAAAATCCACAGATTTGAAATGAATATTCAAACAAGTACATGAAGAAGTTACCACCTCATGAAAGGCAGCCCTGAGCCAGGATCATACCCTTACTGGGAAGAAAAACAAACTCTACTCTTCAGACCAATTTGCAAGTTTTTGAAAACTCAGAGGGAATTCTGAGCAGAAGAGAGTCCTGTTGCTCACACTCCCCCCTCCTACAGGCTGTGTAGTTCTAGGCTTGGCCTATTCCAAGCTACAAGCCAGGGAGGGAGGAGCCCTTGGCTCAGATCCCTCAGCTGCCTGAAGGGAGGGGAGAAGGCAAGAGGCCAGCATTCAGGGTTTCCAGGTAACAAGGTTCCCACTAGAAATATGCATATTCTGGGAGATGGTCTTTATACAAAGCTGAAAAATGACTTCACTTCAATCTCACTGGTCCCAGGCCCAGGCCAGCCCCTAGCACAGGCCCAGATTGTGCACCAGGCACAATCCATCTGAAAGGACTTTACCCTAGCCCTACTCTTTCAACTGATCCAAGAACAATAATTACCTCTTGATTCAAACTCAGGGTGGCCTGTCACCATCCACAGTGAGCATCTGATGTGCTTCACAAGGGCCCAGAATTTCTCTGTTGTTGATGTTATTGTTGTTAGTTGCCATCAAGTTGGCCCCCAATTCATGGTGACCCCATGCACAATATATGAAAACACTGCCTGATCCTGCACCATGCATCAGTTGTGGATCAAATCATTGTAATCCTTAGGGTTTTCACTGACTCAGAGTCATTTTCAGAAGTAGATTGCCAGGCCTTTCTTCCTCCTCCATGTTAGTCTAGAAGCTTCAATGAAACCTTTCCAGTATCATAGCAACATGCAAACTTTCACTTCCAGATGAGTGGTGGCTACGTATGAGGTGCACTGGCCAGGAATCCAACCCAGGCCTCCAGCATAAACGGTGACAATTCTACCATTAAACCACCAGTGCTTCATAGAACTTCTCTAAAAAATTGCAGTTATTCACTGTCCATCCTCAAATACTCCAGGAATTTCTCTGCACCTAGCATCCTTAATTCCATTTACTACCACCTGCAGCTATCCTCATTCTTTATTCTCCCAAGCTTGCCTCCAGGCCCACAAATGTTCATTGCTACAATTATTAAGTCTGCTCAGAGCCTCCTGGCTGATCATAGCCTGCAATTCATGAAAAAATGTCAGATAACACTTGTGATCACAGAAGCAGCTAGCATTAGTGAATGCTCACTAACATACCAGGTGCTTTCTAAGTACATTTAACTTTTAGAACAACCCCCTGGAAGTAGTTACCTTTACTAACCCCATTTGCAGATGGAGGAACTGAGGCATGGAGTTACAATAGCTGAGAAGGAGCGCACCAGGAGATAAACCCAGACCATTTATCTCCAGAGCCCTCACAAGTTAACCTTTGTGTGCACATGCTCTAGCCACCCTCCATTAACCTGTCCTTTCACCAACCAACCTGGAAGACAAATCTTTCAAGTCCAACAAACCATCAACAGGCACCGGCTGCCTGAGGGTGTCAGGGAGGATCAAGCTGTGTCCACACAATACTGCAGCCCAGGCCTTCCTGTCCCCCAACCTACAATAACACATGCACAGGCACCCACATCCCTTCATCACCACCCTTCATGGACGGCTCAAGTAAGCCAGGCAGCATTTTGGAAAAGTGAAAACTGAGGCCTACCACTGACCCCAGGCTTCACTGCCACACTAGTAGCAATAAAATAAGTTTAGTGATTTATTTGGAGTAAATCCATCCCCATTCCTATGAAAAAGCATGGAGCTCAGGAATCTACATTTTCATGATGTTCCCACAGAGGACCCTGATGCTGTTTAAGAACCAGCAGCCAAATGCATTGTTATGCCACCAGAGCTCCTTCACTCTTCTCTAGAGTAGTAATTTTTAGGGCAGTGTTAAGAGAAGAACATTACAATCACCTAGGAAGCTTTTAAAAACATACCACCCCCACTCCAACAAAAGCAAAACAAACAAACACCCATAAACTTCTAGGATCTGAAGGGTGAAGAGAGAAGCTGAAAGTAGTGATTCACATTGAGGAGCCCTTGTGCTTCCCTCCTAATGAAGAAACTTTTTTCCAGGTGCAGAATCAACTAGTTTGTTATGAAGACAGTACAATTAGATAATGTGAAATACCCTATAAAAAATGGCAAAGCCCTGCACAAATGTTTGCTGTTCACTTTGTTGCAGGTGACAAGACTGTCTAACTTCGTGGGCTTGTATAAAGCACTCACCACCTTCTTTTTCAGAGCGACCTTGCCTTGGTTTAAATGAGTCAACATTCTGAGCTCCAGAGATTCCTTTAGCATACCTGCAGAGAAAGAAGGGGTGAGGAGTGCACAAGAAGACGTCCTGGGGAAGCCTTTTACATGACACTGTGATGGAAACAGGGGGACTTCTCGCTCTCTCTCTCTCTCTCTCTCTCAAACACACACACACACACACACACACACACACGGAGTCCCCAGGTGGTGCAAATGATTTACCTACTCAGTTGTTAACAGGAAGTTTGGAAGCTCAAGTCCACCCAGAGATGCATAGGGAGAAAGGGCCTAGCAATCTACTTTCAAAAAATCAGCCACTGAAAACTCTATGGAACATAGTTCCATTCTGACACACATATGGAGTAGACTCCACAGCAACTGGTTTTTCACACATACATACACACACACACAAACATAGTTTATGAATAGGATTTAGACCAGTTCTGACCAAAATATAATGCAAGCCACATATGTAAATTAAAGTCATTTTCTAGTAGCCACATTTTAAAAAAGTAAAAATGAACAGGTGAAATTATTTTAATAATGTATTTTATATAACCCAGTATGTCCATTTTATTCTTTCATTATTTGAAACATGTGATTAGTATTAAAAATCAAAAGTGGAATATTTTATGTTGTTTTGTCATACTAAGTCTTCAAAATGTAGTGTGTATTCTTTACATTTACAGGGTATCTCAATTCAGATTGGCTAAATTTCAAGTACTCAAAAGCCACACATGGCTAGCAGCTACTATCCTAGACAGCACCGATTTAAAAAGAGGCTGAGATAAGCAGGAAGAAAAGGGGAGAATAAAATCCTCAAAGTTTTTTTTTGGGGGGGAGCATTTGGGGAGAGTGAGTGACTATTTTGGTAGAAAGACCACTGAAAAGGAAGGCTGGGAAAGCAAGGTAAGTCAGTCTGCCTTGTGAGGCTTTCAATAACAGACTAAGGAATATGATATTCAGGCTCATCCATGACCCACAGCCTGTGTTTAGGTGTTGAGTATAATCAGCATTCAGACTCAATAGTGACTGCATTAGCACAATTTGCTAGCCAATAGATAACTCCTATCAAGTCCACACTGAAGAATCGAGTACAGTATTATCTGTACATTTAGTAACACGAGCCAAGCAGTACATCTCACATACCTGCCAAGCTCCCTCTACCAAACCACAGTCTGAACCTCAGCACCCAACCACAGATAGCACAGGCCTCCAAGGAAAATGAACATTAAGCAAAGTCCCTCTCTATGCCCAGTGTACATAAACTCCACTCAAGGACATGTGAAGACAGGACCCTCCCATCCAGGGCTTATATAGGGGACATAGGAATGTACTCAAGTGAAAAAAAAAAAAAAAGGAAAACATGTCTACCATGTGTGGTAGGCAGAATAACAGCATTCAAAGACGTCCACACCCTAATCCCCAGAATTTGTGTATATGCTATGCTGCATGGCAAAAGGGACTTTGCAGATGTGATTAAGCTAAAGATTAAGATGGGGAGATGATCCTGGATTATCCAGGTGGGCCCAATGTAATAACAAGGATCTTCATAAGAGGCAGCAGGAGAGTCAGTCAGAGTCAATGAAGAGGCTATGCTAGCAGAGGCCAGGGTCAGAAACACAGGCCCAGTAATATAAGAGAGGAGCCACGAGTCCAGGAATACAGGCAGTATCTAGAAGCCAGAAAAGGCAAGGAAGAGATTGGATTCTTCTTTGGAGTTTCCAAAAGGAATGCAATCCTGTCAACACCTTGATTTTAGTCCAGTGAGTGCCATGTTAGGCTTCTGAATTTAAGATAATAAATTTCTGGTGTTTTAAGCTGCCCAATTTGTGGTAATTGGTTACAGCAGCGACAGGAAACTAATACACAATTTACAGAATAGTCAGATGGACACAACACATTAATTTAATGACCCTTTTGCAATAGTAACTATAGTTGTATTAGTAGTGCCAGTAATAGTGACCAGTTACTGAAGGGTAACTAAGTCCCAAGCATCTTGCTAAACACTTCACAAACATTTTTTAATGAAGTTTTCATTTTAGAATAATTTCTGATTTACAGAAATGTTGAAAAGATAGTTCAGAGTTAATAATTAAGGTACAGACTTTACTTGTATTCTACTAATTTTCACAAACATTTTATCTTCCCAAGAACCCCAGATGTTGGGTACCATTCTAATCCTATATTATGGAAGATGAGGAAGCCTAACAAGATTCAATCATCTACTCATGGTCGCATAGCAAAGAGCAGCAAGCTTGGATTTGACCTTGAATCCTTCTGCATCCAGACCCTACGTTTTACCCCCACAGCATACCAAAAACCAAACCCAATGCCATGGAGTTGATTCCAACTAACAGTGACCCTACAGGATAGAGTAGAACAGCCAGCTCATAAGGTTTCCAAGGCTGGAAATCTTTACGGAAGCAGACTGACTCATCTTTCTCCTATGGAGTAGCTGGTGAGTTCTAACAGCTGATCTTTTGGTTAGCAATGTTTTAACACTGTGCCACCTTACACCATGTTGTTGTTGTTGTTGTTGTTATGTGCCGTTGAGTCGGCCCCAACTCATAGCAACCCCTCCTTGGGTTTCCGAGGCAGTATCACAGCTTCCTCTAAATTTCATAATCCCCATTTTTAGAACAAGAAAAATTGGTGAGGGGTAATTACCTCAGGTAAACTGTCAGAAGTGCAGTATCACACCTGAATGGGTCTGACTCCAAAGTCCTTGCTCCACAATGCCCACCATCTCCCTCCCTGACAGGGCTAGGTTGGGTTGCTTAAGCCATCAAAAGCCCCCAAAACCTATGAAAAATATCACAGTGGCCTTGAAGAGGAAGGAGGGAATCTTGCCCTTGAAACTGCATACTTGTTCTACAAAACGAAACAAACCAAATGCACTGCCATCGAGTCACATCCGACTCATAGTCACCCCTCCTTGGGTTTCCAAGGTGATACCACTACAGAAGTAGATAGCCCAACCTTCCTTCCAAGGAGTGGCTTGTTGTTGTTGTTATGTGCCGTCGAGTCGCCCCGACTCATAGCGACCCCTCCTTGGGTTTCCGAGGCAGTATCACTACGGAAGTAGGATTGCCCAACCTTCCTTCCGAGGAGTGGGTAGTGGGTTTGAACTGCCAGCCTTCTGGTTACCAGTCAAATGCCTTAGGCACTACGCCATCAGAACTTGTTCTATGGCCACTGGTACATTTATTCCTTATGGCTCAGTCAGCAATGAGGAACTCAAAAAGCCCAACGAAATTGTCCTTTAAGGGAGCATTCTAGAGCAACCAGTAGCAGAAGGAGTTGCTATTAATAACTAGCCTAAATTTAGCTCCACTCAGACCACTGTGATTCTTGTTTTGGGACCCTTAAAACATGGATAGAACAAACTCCTTTCAAACATTCTCCTCCTGGGGGACCCTGGACTTCAAATCTTCCAAGCTTTGAAATTTTACCGAGTAATAAAAGAAGTAGGAAAAGGAGCTTTTCCCACTATGAGGTAGTTAACAATCTCGTACAGAATCATGCACTGGTGAAGACAAGGAGCCCAGAAGAGGACATACTAAGCTGGACCACCCATAACAAGCCTTTATTTCCCTTTTGGCCATCACGATCTAGCAGAACTCTAAATGTTGTTAGGGTAATTGTTTTACTATCTGTATTACTCCATCAGTGGTTCTCAAAGTATGGTCCTAAAACCACCAGCACCTGGGAGCTTATTATTAGAAATGCAAACTCTTGGGTCATGCCCCAGACCTACATAAACAGAAAATGTGATATGAGGTAGGCTTGGACAATCTGGTTGATGCCTCCAGGTATTTCTGATGCCTGTAATCACTTGAGAACCATTGAGATGTACAGTTCCCCCCTCTACGGCTCACCTGTACCCTAGAAATGCATTCTGAAGGATTTCTGTCTGCAAATGAACAGAACATCATATATCAACTGTGAGCCAAGAGAGGAAGATGGGTAGTCTGGGGTCACAGAACTCACTCATCACATGTGGGAAAGAAACAGAAGCCAGGGGCTAGGCCTGTGTTATATGCTAGGGTAGCTACATGCTACAGACTCATCCTTGGCTTTGGGGAGCTTAAAGCATAGGAGAGGAAGATACAATATAGTAAACCTACAAATGAATATATATTTATAAATTGTAGCAACTTCTGTGAAGGAAAAGAATGGCTGGGGGGGGGCATTACAGAAAATGATGGGGATCTACTTTCACCTCAGTGGTCAAAGGAGGCTTCCATGAGGAAGGAACATTCTGATTTAATTTCATGTGTCAAGTTGGCTAGGCTATGGTTCTCAGTGGTTTGGGCTAAAACTAGTCTAGCTGCTGTCATGTCATTAAATAAGTAGGCCCTAGGTAGAGCAGATAACTTTCTGTAATGTAATATACGATAATATAATCACCTTCCATAATGCAAGCTACTATAATGTAATCAGTTAATCAGCTGAGGTCATAACAATGTAGGGTAGATTCTGAAACTAATCTCTTCTGCATTATAAAAAGGCCAAAGACATACAAAGGAGAAGACAGGCAACATAGAGGATCACCTATAAGCAAATAAATGCCAAAGATTACCTACAGACACCAGAAACTAGGAGAGAGACTCACAGAAGGGGCTCAATATAGCCAACACCCTGATTTGAACTTTTAGCATCCAGAACTGTGAAAAAATAAATTGATATTCTTTAAAGCCACCCACTTCTGGTATTTGTGTTACAGCAGCTCTAGCCAACTAAGGCAGACATTTAAGCTACAATATGAAGAATGAGCCAGAGTTGGCCAAGCAAAGAGGGAAGAAAGTCAACATTCTCAGTGAATAAAATGCTTGTGCAAAGGCCCTGAAGCAGGAGAGAGCTTGCTGCTTTGGGGAGCTGAAAGAAAAGCCATGTGGCTAGTAACCAGTGAAGGAAGCAAAAGGAGTGGTGGGAGATAAGGCTGGATCAGCTGCCAAAGGCCAGATCACACAGGTCTCATGAGCAGGGTCAAGATTCTGTGTGGGAGACTGAGCTTAATATGGATGGCTCTGAATTTTATGCAGAATATTGACAACAGAAATAGTAACTGCAGCACTTATTATGTGCCAGGCACTGTTCTAAGTGTTCCACATAAAAATGTAATCCTTTAAATAATCCAGAAATAGCTTCTATTATTATCATCACTTCCATTTTACAGATGAGGCCAGAGTTATTAAGTTGCCCAAAGTCACCCAGCTAGTAAAGGTTTGGAGCTCTGTCAGACCAAATTTAGAACCCAAGCTCTTGACTGCTTCACCATCTTGCTACCCAGCAGGAGAGTGAACAGAAGTACATGGATGGCATTGATTTGGTTTGCATTTTCAAAAGCTCACTCTCTGATACTGAGTAGATTATTGTTATTGTTGTTAGCTGCTGTTGAGTCAGATCCAAATCATGCTGATCTTATGTAGAACATAAGGAAACATTGCCCAGTCCTGCACCATCTTCATGACAGTTATTATGTTTGAGCTCATTGTTGCAGCTATTATAGACTCCCTTCCAACCTACAAGGCTCATCTTCAAGCACTATAGTGTTTTCATTGGTGAATTCTCAGAAGTAGCTCTCTAGGTCTTTCTTCCATGTGCATCTTGGTCTGGAATCTCTGCTAAAACCTGTCCACCATGGATGATCCTGTCAGTATTTGAAAAACAGGTGGCATAGCTTCCAGCACATTGAACTATGTACAACAGACTGACAGACAGGTGGTGACTGTGTAGATAAGAATAGAATATTAGAGTAGAGGCCACTGTGTCATCCAGGCAAGAAATGGCAGTGGCCTAGGCCAGAATGATGGCAGCAGAAACGTCTAAGCCAAAGAGATGTTTGGGTGCTGGGAAGAGTCAACTCTCCCAAGTGTTACTTAACAAGTTCTAACACTTAACAACTGTGAACAAAGTTAATGTATTCTAACCTTTCTTTCACACCCCACATGACCAAGGGGAGGCCTCCCTTTACCTTCAAGACTAGATCAATAAGCTCAAGGGAAGAAGAGACCCTCCATCCTCCGTCAGAGAATAGGGATAAGGGCTGAAAAGAACTCTCCCTCTTTTGCAGGACTGACTCAGAACACAGTGCTATAATTGTGACAGAAATATCAGTACTTGGTCTCTTCAATCCAAAGCACTGTTCTGACTAAACTTTTGCATTTTATGAAAAAAATCTGCTCTTTGTTTAGAATGGATGTTGTTATCCACCAGGAAAGGTCACAAAATGGTGAGGCCAAGAGACCTCATCACAGCATCCCCATAAATACATGGGTCAGATTAAGACTTACAAATAAAAAGCCTTCTAATTCACATTTTACTAAGTAAGAGTTTCCCTTTAATTACCCTGACTGCCTACAGTTCATTAGTGAGGCAACGACAGCACACTCATGAGGAAGACTTATGTTGCTACAGTTGCTGTAAGTCAGAATCAACTCAATGGCAGTGGGTTTGGTTTGATAGCTTGGTAAAATAGTATGGGTCTTGGAGAGGCCTGGTATCAAACCATTTCCTTGGGTTAGATTTAGAGTTTCAGGGCATTTAAAAAAAAAAAAAAAAACACTGCCATCGAGTCGGTTCCAACTCATGGCGACCTTTCCTTGGGTTTCCAAGGCAGTATCGCCACAGAAGTTGGAAGTTTGAGGCTATAAATGCAGCCACTGCTGTGGAGTCAGATCCAACTCATAACAACCCCTCCTTGGGTTTCTGAGACAGTATCGATACAGAAGTAGATTGCCCAACCTTCCTTCTGAGGAGTGGCTGGTGGGTTTGAACCACAAGCCTTCTGGTTAGCAGTCACATGTCTTAGTCACCTTTAAATAAAAGGGTGGTCAGAGTGAAGGATTACGGAGCTTCATGCCTGTTTTCTTATACAGTCTAAGAATCAGGGTGGGAACACCCTAACTGACAATAGACCCACTGGGCTTCTTATCATCCACAATGTCATTAATTAGGTACCTCTGGGTTCCGTTTAGGGAGTTCTGGTGGTATAGCAGTTAAGGCATTTGGCTGTTAACCAAAAGGCTGGTGGCCACTCCATAGAAGAAAGATGAGGCAGTCTGCTTCCGTAAAGATTCAGTCTCGGAAACCCAATAAGAGTTGCTGAACTGACTCGATGGCAGTGAGTTTGGTTTGGGTTTGGGTTCCATTTACCAAGAGGAACCCTGCTTTGCCCCTCTGACCTTCATGTCTGAACACAGCAGGGAGAGGCCAGAGACAGAGTCTGCAGGCCCTGGGTGATCCTCTAAAAGAGAAGGGAGGGGAGGGTGGGCTTTGGGAAGGTCACTTCTTCATGTCAATCAGAGAAAGCAAAGTGTATCTATATCTAGCATTTGTCCTGTCTTGATGAAAAGACAAAGCCTCACTTATTCTACAGTTGTGGAAAGGATATATGGATCTTGGAGTTCTGAAGGGCTTTATTTTAAAAGGTTTTAAAGTGGGCAACTACTCCTATGAAACTCTCTCTTGCATATGACCATCCATTGCTCCCACCATGTGTTTGTCCCCTATCCCTCTTCCTGATACTTTCTGATATGGCCACAAGGTCTCTGAATTATAAATTTAAATATAAAAGAAAAATGGAATGACAAATGCTATGTCTTTATCTTATTTAAAAATGTGTAGCATAGTACCTAAGGCACTTGACTGCTAACAAGAAGGCTGGCAGTTCAAACCCACCAGCCACTCCTTCCTCAGAAGGAAGATGGGGCAATCTACTTCCATAGTGATACTGCCTCAGAAACCCAAGGAGGGGTCTCTACGAGTCAGGTCCAACTCCATGACACATAACAACAACAACAACATATTTGATAGGGCTCTCTATTTTGGGAGCCCTGGTGGCATAGTGCCTAAGGTATTTGACTGCTAACCAGAAGGCTGGCAATTCAAACCCACTAGCCACTCCTCGGGTTTGACTCAACGGCACATAACAACAACAACAACAACAACAGCCACTCCTCAGAAGGAAGGTTGGGCAACCTACTTCTGTAGAGATACTGCCTCAGAAACCCAAGGAGAGGTGGCTATGAATTGGAATCTACTCGACCACAGTGAGTTTTTCAGTTTCTATCCATTTTTTTCCCATAGGATAATAAGTCTTAAAAAGAAAGGGCTATAGTCCTACCCATCCCCATTCAAAGAGGCCTAGAAGCTTCTATGATGTGAGAGAAGGTAACAGGATAGGATGGGACTGAGAACTTCCAAGGAATCAGTCACCTCATCACATCTATCTTGGCCTCCACCCCTATGAGGATGCCATTAGGCCCTAAGGACTCTTCCTTCCCAAGGAACTATCTCTCAGTTAATGCACCACTCAGCAAACTCCCCGAGAAGTACAGTAGTCTGCTATGAGCAAATCATTCTCGAGTGGCCCGTAAGATGCTGAGTGAGTAGCTTAATCACCCAGCAGGGTCTAGTACACGGAACATAAAACTCCTCCGAGATAGCAAGCCCTTAAATGGAAAGCATTATCATTTGTAACAGGATTAATAACAACACAGGCTTGGAACAAACAGACACCACTGGATTACTTTTCAGATCTCTTTAGGGAAACCACTGAGTTCGATGGAGGCTTCTATTTCTTTGTTTTTAAATAAGACAGTAACTCCCACCATGTGACACCAGGGGTCCTCTCCAGAGAAATTACTTCTGTGCATCTGTCCTGCCAATGACAGGCTGCCTGAAATACAGAAAAATCTGGAAGAGGAAGGTCTACAAGGAATTTTATAAATTTGATTGAAAAAAAAAAGACCAAAGATCTCCTTATCAAACCCTAGCATCTTAAGAAAGATTGTTATGGGGACCAATATCCCATGTTAGAGTGTATCCTAAACTGCAGTTCTTGAACTACCTGGGATGTGTGTTAACAAACTCACTGCCGTGGAGTCGGACCTGACTCATAGCGACCCCTCCTTGGGTTTCCAAGGCAGTATCACTACGGAAATAGATTGCCCAATCTTCCTTCCGAGGAGTGGCTGGTGGGTTTGAACTGCCAGCCTTCTGTCAAATGCCTTAGGCACTATGCCACCAGAGCTCCTAACAATGTGGACTCCACGCAAAATTCTTGGGAGATGAGGCCTAGACATTTGCCTTTATAACAAGTTCAGTCATTCCAGGTCCCTGGGTGGCACAAATGGTTTGTGCTTGACTACTAACCTAAAGGTTAGTGGTTCAAACCTACCTAATGGCCATGGAAAAAGCCTGGAGATCCAAAAATTATAGGCAAGAAAACCCTGTGCAACAGTTCTACTCTGTAACACATGCAGTTGCCATGAGTCAGAATTGATTCAGTGGCAACAGGTTTGGTTTTGGGTTTTCAGTCCTTACGCAACTGAGGTTGGCAAACCATGCCCTGTTTTATTAATGGATTGTTGATATATAGCTGGAATAGGAAAATGATTCATATTTTTAAATTAAGAAGATAGTTTCAATCATATCTGCATATAACTGGGAAATAAAACATGATTTCATCACTCAAGTCTTTGGCCACAAAAATCTTTCAAGAGACAGTCAATTACTGAAAAAATAGAAAAGACATTGATTTTATGTTAACTTCCTTCAGTGAAGTCTCTACTGACAAGCAGTAAGAAAGAGAAACTGACCATTCCACACAACAAGTCTCCTACAAGGGTCCACCTCACTGATTGTCTTAGTTATTCACTGCTGCAGTAACAAAAATACCACAAGTGAATGGCTTTAAAGCACAAGAATTTATTGTCTCATAGTTTTGGAGGCTAGGAGTCCAAATTCAGGGAATAAACAGGGTTAGGCTCTTGCTCTCGCTCTCGCTCTCGCTCTTTTTCTGGTCTGGGGAAAGATCCTTGTCTCTTTTAGCTTCTGCAAGTTAGCTTCTTGAAGCTAAGTGTCTTTGAGCTTCAAGTCAATTTCAACTCATAGAGATCCTATGAGAACAGACTATAAATCTTTATGGAAGCAGACAGCAATATCTTGCACCCATGAAACAGCTGGTGCGTTCGAACCACCAACCCTTTGGTACGCAGCTAAGTACCTAACCAATGAGCCACCAGGGCTCCTTTCATCTTCTGTAGCTTCAGGCCATTTCCTGGCATTCCATGGCTTATAGATGATTCTAACATGAAGTCTTCCCCCTCTGTGTGTGTCTCTGTGTCTGTACTCCCCTTTATAAAACATCATTCAGAAGGGAATAGTTTCACCCTACTCCAGTATGGCTACATAACATAACAAAAAGCCCTACTTTCAAACAGGGGCACATTCGAAAATATAGGGATTAGGACTTCAACATATCTTCCACAGCACTCAAACTCTATCGGCTTCATAATTATACAAAATTCAGACATACCCCAACCTTGGATCTTTCTAAACCTAGGTCTGAGAAGTCCTAGAGGCAATAGGAATCAAAGTATACAAAAAAGCAAGGTGTGGAGGGTGGATCTGGCAGGAATTCAATTCACAACAGCCTCTGATTCAGACTTTTTCTATTTTCTTCCAAAGGGGTCATATAGCACCACAGATGCACAACACTGAGTTGGAAAGCAGAAGATATTCATCATAAAACCTTGAATTTACAACCCATTCCCAGACCACACTACCTAGAGTGTGCTATGTCTCCTTATTTTTGTAACTCTTATAATTATCTCAAGAAGCTCTCATAGCACAGTGCCTAAGGTATCTGACTGCTAACCAGATTTACCCCTTCGGAAACCCAATGGGGGTCGCTATGAGTCAGAATTGACTTGACAGCAGTGGGTTTAGTTTTGGGTTTTTTTTTTTTATAATTATTCACAAAAAGCATGACTATATTGCATTATACTTCTTCATTTTAAAGAGCCTTCAGTTGTTACATGGAAACATTTTAAATTCTCCATAGAGTTTTTAACCATGGGTTATGCATTTTCTCAGCTTGGGTGGCAGGAAAAACAAAAGGGGTTTCCCAGTTAACATCTCCTTGACCAGGCCAGGAGCTATGGTGGTACAGTGGTTAAAGCATTTGGCTGCTAACCAAAAATTCAGCAGTTCATACCCACCAGCCACTCCACAGGTGAAAGATGAGGCAACATATTTCTGTAAAGATTTACAGCCTTGGAAACCCTATGGGGACAATTCTACTCTGTCCTATAGGATTGTTATGAGTCAGAATCAACTCCATGACAGTGGTTTTGGTTTGGTATTTGACTAGGCCCCAGGTTTGTGGTGTCCCACCTGCCCAGTTTCACTTCTAACTTCATTGAGAATGACTGTGAAGGAGGTGAGAATAAAGGGACAATTCAAAAAGGATAGATTCTCAATGTGGAACCAGGATAGGTAAAGTTCAGGAAAACAGGGTGGATTATGAGTTAAAGGTTTGCTTTTTACTTTGTGAAGCTCTTACTACTTCTCTCTCTGCCTCAATGGCCTTCCTGATGCTTTAAGACAGAGGTAAACAAGTCACTATCAAAATCCTAAGAGGGGAAGGGAAAGGAAGTAACCTCTACTTTGTACTAAGTTCACAGTGCTCTGCCAGGCACTTATATCTAGCAACCTCTGTAATGGTTATCTGGCTATTCTGCTTGCCTTACATCCTATCCATTTCCAGCCCTATTCTGTGCCCTGGCCAGCTGACTTCTATAGACTACTGCACTTGGGCTTCCTTATCTGCTGACTTCTAGTTGGTTCAATCATCCAGAGGCCCAGCCAGAGGTTGGAAGAAGAAGGAAAGAAGTCAGGTTATTACTTCCCGATTCCCTTTCTCCATGGATGCCACTCCTGTAGAGTAGCTCCAGTCCTCCTTGACTATAGCTCTTGCTGGGCAGCCATTCTTCAAGCTTCCAGGTTTCACTGGGGTCCAATAACTCTACCTCCTCCCTTTGCTCCTCAAGCCCTAAAGGTGATAATGGTTCCTCACTGTTGTCAGTTACTGGGTATCTCATGTTCAACCCACCCCACACTTCTGTAACTATTCCTATCATTAGTCTACACTTGACCATCTGGGATGAACTGTGTTTCCTGCCAGGAGCTATGATATTGACTCTCATTCTAAATGTAATTACAAGTGAGAGGAAAGACAAGGATGTGCATCTATAAGCAAGTGGAGGTCATTTCTAAGAATCTTTTAACCTGGATATGCGGACTAGGATGTGGAAGAGCTAATAAGGCTTTCAATATCAGTGTAGCCTTGGATCTACCTCCTAATCCAAAGACAAAGATGACAGGGCCACATGAGAGGGCCTCTAAATCTTGTCTGTAGTAAATGCATAGGGATTTTTTTTTTTTTTTTTTTTTGGTATATGTGGCAAAATACATATCACAAAACATCTGCCATTTCAATAATTTCTGATTAATTGTGCATGAATTACACACAAAATTCAGTGACATTAATTACATTCACCATGATGGATGCACAGGGATATTTTTCCTCATGCTGCATTTCTGCAACCTTCTTACTCAAAAGAAAACACTCTGAGGACTCATGGAACATTTCAAGCTCCTTTGGGGAAAACAATCCACAAGAAGGATAATGATAATATCTACCTGTCACTGACCTTGTGTACTTTTTCTAACAGCTCTTAAAGGAAGCCTTCTTTATCTCCACCTGGCAGATGAGCAAACAGATTCAAAGAGGTTAAGCCAAGTGCAAGTAGACCAAAATCCCAAACCCCAGATCTGCCTGACCTGAAGGACATTCTTTGCTCTCTAAGCACTATTTCTAAAAAAAGGGGAAATAAACATACATAGCTACATGTTACCCCTGAATTGAGCTTAAAGGGACCAGGTTCCCCCTCTTTAAACAAATCAAAAACACCAAAAAACAAAAAAAGAGAGAGAAAGTTTTAATCTCAAAAGTTAACCTTGCTCAGAAACTGGTGATAAAGTGCCCTATAAGTGAAGAAACTTCTAAAGTATATATATATAGTATAACCAAAGCCAAACCTGTTGCCATAGAGTCAATTTTGACTCCTGGTGACCCCATGTGTTACAGAGTAGAACCAAACCCCATAAGATTTTCTGGGCTGTAATCTTTGTAGAAGCAGATCACCAGGCCTTTCTTCTGTGGTGCCACTGAGTGGGTCAAAACCACCAATTTTGGGGTGAGTAAACCCATTGACACTGAGTAGACTTCAACTCAAAAAGGTCAGTATAAACCATGTGTACCGCTGAAGGAACTTCACATAGTATGGCATGCATAATATAATCCCACGTATGTGTGTCTACAACGATTGTTTATGCACAGAAATTGTCAGCAATAGCTATCTCTAGAAAGGTGAGAAAACTATGCTCTTCCATACAGCTTTAATTTTCTATCATGAGCACAGAACTTAATTTCCTGTGTAAGGGATAAGAAAGCAGGAAGGGCAAAAGTAGAGTAGTGTATATGAACTTAGGCCAATGGTTCTTAACCTTGTCTGTATATACTGGAATCACCTGCAATCATCTGGGTCCCCTGGACAGAGATTCAATTTAATTGGCAAGGAGGAGTCGCTATGACAACAACAGGGTGTGGCCTAAGCACTGAGATTTTTACAACTCCATCAAGCAATTCTAATGTGCAGCTACGAATAAGAATCACTCCATTCATCCATTAGAATACAGTTTAGACCACAGAAGAAGGGCAAGGGTCTTAATCTTTTGTATGCCATGGTTGCTCTTGGTAATCTGGTAAAGCCCATGGACATGTTCTCCAGATAATGTTTTTAAATGCACAAAATAAAACAGAAGGCATTACAAAGGAAATAAATTATATTTAAATACAAGTATAACAACATTTTCAAATTGTGATATTGTAATACAAGTGCTTCTTTATAAACACAACAAGTAACAAGATCTAAAAGTAGGTCTGTTACCTACCATAATTTAGAAGTAGTGATAAGTACAAAAGGAGCTCTGGTAGCATAGTGCCTAAGGCATTTGACTGCTAACCAGAGGGTTGGTGGTTCAAACCCACCAGGCACTCCTCCGAAGGAAGGTTGGGCAATCTACTTCCATAGTGATACCACCTCAGAAACCCAAGGAGGGCTCACTATGAGGTGGATGCAACTCAACAACAGTGAGTTTGGTTTTTTTGAGATGAGTACAAATTCTATTTGGAGATGTCTGCAACAACTGTCTAACCAAAAGTTCGTGAGATCAAACCTACCAGCCACTCCACAAGACAAAGAGGATGCAGTCTGTGTCCATAAAAATTTACAGCCTTGGAAACCCTATGGGGCAGTTCTACTCTGTCCTATACGGTCTCTATGAACCTACTGCTACTGAATCAGTTCCAACTCACAGCAACCCCATTGGGTTTCCAAGGCTGTAAATCTTTATAGAAGCCAATTGCCTCATCTTCCCCCACAGAGCCACTGGTGGGTTTGAAATGCTGACCTTCTGGTTAGCAGCCAAATACCTTACCTACTAAGCCACCAGAGCTTATAGGGCCACTATGAGTTGGAGTCAACTCGTTGGCAATGTGTTTGGTTTGGTTTGACAGCAACTATAATGTGACATGGATTTAGTGGTGACAAAGTTGGGTATTTCTAACACTACTTTGGCTTGTTGACTACATTCATAACTGAAGAAAATGTTAAATTTCATTCAGAATTCAATGCATATAAAATTTTTTTCTTTTTCCCCCATCCAAGCTCAGACTCCTAGTTTTAGAGGGAGGAGAAAGAGGAGCAAGTGCTGTAAAGACAGTGAATTCAGAGGACTCACTTATCCCAAGATCAGTTCCACCAGCAGGCAGATTTAAGATCTGAAACAGAAGGGAAGAGAAAGAAAAACAACTGCAATCTTATCACGTGTTCATTTCCAGAAAAAACTGTTCTTTTTTTTTTTTGGTAAGGTTCTGTAAGGCTCCTTCAAGATATGAAAAATGCATATTTCCTGAAAACTAAATATACTATATACTTTAATTACAGCAATATTTTTCAAGTACCACTTCATGTGAAAGGAGCCCTGTTTCTTCCACTAAAAAAAGACTTAACTGTTTTATCTGCCTCAAGACATCCATCACATGAGTGCCAATATCTTGGGGCTTTTTGAAACTTTCTAAGTGTTTAATCAATAGTCTGCTTTTCATAGGATGTCACTCTGCCTGCATAGAACATGCAACTTTTCTTTTAAGTTTATTCTGAATTGAAAATAGCATTTACCATATACTGAGTGGCTGTTATACTTCAGGTACAATGCTAGTCTCTCTTCCTAAATTAGTGCTAATGCTCATACCATGCTGTATTAGTATACCATCTGACTGTGAAGAAATAAAATAACCAAGAACTTCAAAATGAAGCCCGAGGTTATTAAATCATTCTCAGGGAAGGAAAGATGGAAGAAAGAAAGAGAGAGAGGGAGATGAGCAGGGAGAAAGGGAGAAAGAGAGAGTGACAAACAGAGAGAGAGAAGAAAATAAGTGAAGGGGGGAAAAAAGCCCCAAGTACATTAACATTTGTATTTAAAACCAGTTATAAATTAAAAAGTAGTTATTTTTGACTAAACAGTAAAATATTTCCCTGTAATGGGGAGAGACTGTCACAGCCACTTATAGAAGCAACGGACTGAGCTAAAATAACTCAAAGGCCTATTTTTATGTATAGCCATACTTTTCTAAGGACTCCAGAGATGACTTTTTATATTTCTACCATCCCTGAAGTAATACAATAATGGGATAAATGCAGGACGCAGCACGCAGGCACACAGCTGCTGAGGAAGCTATCAAAACCAAACCAAACTCACTGCTGTCGAGTCAGGTCCAACTCACAGCGACCCCTCCTTGGGTTTCCAAGGCAGTATCACTACAGAAGTAGATTGCCCAACCTTCCTTCCCAGGAGTGCCTGGTGGGTTTGAACTGCCAGCCTTCTGGGTAGCAGTCAAAATGCCTTCGGCACTACGCTACCAGAGCTCCTATGGCAGACCCCAAAGGTGAGAGACAGGTTGCCCAGCAACCCCAGAAGCAGACAGGTTAGGGAGGTTCTGGCTCATGGCCCCACCCCAGGCTTACTAAAGACAATGGTATCATTCTCTTCAAATAAGAAGACGTCTCATTCCATCATCACAAGGGGCTCTTGAGATGACTTGACTGAACCATTTTGATTCTAAATGTTCTCAGAAATCATTTCCTTTGACTTAAGAATATCTGAAATGGAAGACCTGACACCAATTCTACTCAAAGTATTCCAAAACATAGAAAAAGAAGGAATCCTCCCTAATTCATTTTATGAAGCAATCATAACCTTAATTCCAAAACCAGGAAAAGACATCACTCAAAAGGAAAACTACAGACCAATATCTCTCATGAACATAGATGCAAAAATC
>NW_006921591.1:1228936-1244152 GCF_000298275.1 Orycteropus afer afer
AAAAAAAAAAAAAAAGAATATCTGAAATGGGGCTGGGGTGGGCTATTTTTTCCTCCCCACCCCATGAAATCAGTTCCTCATTAAGGATTTAATGATGTGGAAGAGATTCATAATTAATGAGTGGTGTCACCATTAACCAAACACCACAACAACATAAAATAGGAAATTTTCCATAAGCAGATTAAAGACTGGGAAAAAGAACCCTCAAAAGAGAGATCACGAGGAAAAAGGCAGACTAACTAGTAGCACAGACACTTTAAAACAGCCTAACAGGAAGTCTCAGCAACTCGCCCTTCCTTATCGTTTGTGGAAATGCATGGGAGGTGAGCATAAGAGGAAACTGGGGGTATGGGCGCCCAACGAGAAGAAAACAGCATTTATTAAGTCCATTTCAAGACTCTTCAACAGATTGAGGAACCAGGAAAAGCAAAAGCTAAAGAGACGGGGAGAACAGATAGCAGAGCTTCCTCAGTCTCAACGGGTAGGGTCATGACCTCTGGGCTCTCATAGTCTATTTTCTCCTCTCCTGCACTCAGGCAGTTAAGTAATATCAGAAAAAAAAAAAAAAAAATGAATACATCAAAACCACACAGGCACCATTACCAGGTTAATTCAAACTCTCATGTTTGGCAGAATTATCAACATCAGTAACTCAGGTTCTTTGTCTTCCACAGTGACCTCCATTTCCCTTTATCCTCTGCCAATGATTCCAAAGCATGACCTCTCTTCCACCTCTCCTATATTCAGGAGCCCATCTTATATTCTCCCTCATCTATCTACTCCACTATTCTTTTATTCATTCTGGTATTTACTGAGCACTCACTATATGCCGAAAGTAATTCTTAACCTGAGAGACCACTGAACCTCATGGTGCTTCCCATTTAGTGGGTAAATGGTAAACAAGAAAATATCAGGTGCTGATCAGATGATACAAACAAAGCCGTTACATAACAGGGAACAAGCAGGGCCCAGAAAATCCAGGGCATCAGATGTAATCCACTTTGCTTCCTGCCCACATCTCCCTCTACCATTTTTTTCCCCAAAATTAAGGTAAGATTCACATAACCAATCAAAGACCATGTGCCATTGAGTCATCTCTAACTCATGACAACCCTATGTGTGTCAGAACAGAACTGTGCTTCCTTCATAGAGTTTCCAGTGACTCATTTTTCAGAAGTAAATCACCAGGCCTTTCTTCTGAGGTGCCTCAGGATGGATTCGAACTTCTAACCTTTCAGTTAGCAGCCAAGAAAGGGTACAATTCAGTGGCAGTAATACATTCACAACAATGTGCAACTATCAGCTCTGTCTAGTTTCAAAACATTTTTATCACATCACAAGGATACCCCTTTCCTGCCTCCTCTCAGGCCCTGTCAACCACTGATCTGTTATCTGTCCACAGATTTACCAATTTTGGATATTTCATATAAACGGACTCATACAATTCCCCCTCCAGTTTTCACAATAGCTCTGCCCATCCTGCTTTCTCCTTCCAGCCTCTGAAAAGGAGGCCTCCCGACCTGTGTACTGTGTCTGTGATCCACTATCTTCAAGCTGTCCTGAGACATCAGAGACCCTCTTGTTTGTATTTTTAAAAATCTCCCTCTGAGTTGGTTCTTTTCCTAAGTTTCATTTAAAACACAAAGCAACCAAGTACTTCTTTTGGCTGCATCCCCTTGTCCTCAAAGCTGCTCCAATATCCTCCCTTCCTTCCCCTCTCTGCCGCTGATTCATAAGGTAAACTTTGCAAAGGTCATCAGGGATCTTCATAGTCCCAAAGGTAAAAAAACTTAGGAAGCCTTATCTTACCAGACCCTCTGGTCAAGCAATGCAAGTGACCTTGGATAATTTTAGTGACTTAACTTTCTCTGTGTGCCTCAGTTTCCTCATCTGTAAAATGGAGATCCTAATAACACTTACGCCATAGGGTTTTTCTGAGAAGCAAATGGGTAAAAGCACTAAAGTGTTCATGAGAGTGCCAGGACACTGTAAGGGCTCAAAAAATGTTACTTTTCTCATTTGGTAGGATGAACAGACCCATAAAACCAAAAACTGTGCTCCACTGGAGACAGTACATGCCTCTGGCCATTCCTTCGAGGTTTTTTGGTTTTTGGTTTTTTGTTTCAGGCTGTAAACACAGTTTTCCAGGGTTGTATTTACTAGGCTAACACTCTTTTGGGGAGTGATATCATCCACTCTTTCGGCTTTAAAAAAACTCTGTTTTTTTGTTGTTATGTGCCGTCAAGTCAGACCCGACTCATAGCGACCCCTCCTTGGGTTTCCGAGGCAGTATCACTACGGAAGTAAATTGCCCCATCTTCCTTCCGAGGAGTGGCTGGTGGGTTTGAACCGTCAGCCTTCTGGTTAGCAGTCAAGTGTCTTAGGCACTATCCAGGTCCACCTCTTCCCAGGCTTAGCCCAGCTTTGCAGTCACAAAAGAGTACCTGTGCATACATCTCCCCCTGTAGGAGACTTGGAACTCAACTTCCCCAAAATGAAGCTAACTTCCCACTAACCATCTTCCCCCACCCCTTCCGCTGCCACTGTGGAAGCCTCTCATCTGTCCCAACTTGCTCTTGTCCCCTTCATTCTTCACATTGCAGCCGAGAAAAACCCATCTGAAATCCAAAACTGCCCCATCACACCCCTGCTTAAACCCTTTTAGATGCCATCCACTGTCCTCACAACCATGCCCAAATGTCTTCACTGGGCAGAGAAGGCTTTTTCCTGCCTTACCCCTGGTGCTCTGGGAATAGCTGACTGATGCAATGCTAGAGTTTGCTGGCACAGCCCACTCAGGTGGAAATACCTTTCCCACCTTTATTCACTCAAGTTCTGCTCATCCTTCAGACCTCCATTCAGGCATCAGCAACTCAAGGAGGACTCCCCTAATGCCCTAGATTGGACCAAGTGCCCTTCCTGCCTTAACTTGATTGAGGCTACTTGTTTACGGGTCTGTTTTACTCTTTGGACTGTAAACTTTCTAAAGATCCTGTTTCTCTTTTCCACCCATCTACCCACCTATCCACTCCTTCATTTATTCAACAAAAATGCCCTGAGAGCCTATTTTGAGCCTGACACTAAGAGTATAGTAGTTAATAAAGTAGATATCATTATTGCCCTCAGGCAGCAGACAGTCTGGTAGGAGAGACAGACAAGCTCATGTGAGCATACACAAATCCCCCCTCTCCAATAGCAGCAGAGGAAGCAGTGTTTAAAGTACTCTGCTGAGAACTAAAACCTACCAGCCATTCCTCAGGAGAAAGATAAGGCAGTCTGTTTCTGCAAAAGATTTACAGCCTTGTTAAACTTAAGGGCCAGTTCTACTCTATCCTATAGGGTCACTGTGAGTCAGAACTGACTAGATGGCAGTGGATTTTTAATAACAGCAGCACAGAGTGTGGGCTCTGGAGTCAGACACCCTAGGTTCACATCCTGGCATCACCAATCATTATCTGTGAAACCTTGGACCTCTGTGCCTCAGTTTCTTCATTTCTAAAATTAGAACACTAATGCCTACCTCAGGAGCTCTGGTAGCAGAAGCGTAGTCCTTAAGGCACTTGACTGCTAACCAGAAGGCTGGAGGTTCAAACTCACCAGCCAGTCCTTGGAAGGAAGGTTGGGCAATCTACTTCCGTAGTGATGTTGTTGTTGTTGTTATGTGCCGTCGAGTCGGACCCGACTCATAGTGACCCCTTCTTGGGTTTCCGAGGCAGTATCACTACGGAAGTAGATTGCCCCATCTTCCTTCCGAGGAGTGGCTGGTGGGTTTGAACCACCAGCCTTCTGGTTAGCAGTCAAGTGTCTTAGCCACTATGCTACCAGAGCTCCGTAGTGATAGTGCCTCAGAAACCCAAGGAGGGGTCACTATGAGTCAGGTCCAATTCAACAGCACATAACAACAACAACAATGCCTACTTCAAAGAGTTGATGGGAGGATTCAGAGTTGATTAATGTAAATAAATATACAATACCCATAACAACACCTGGCATATAACAAATGCTCTATAAAACCAGTTGCTGGCAAGTCAAGTCCAACTCATGGTGACCCTGTGTGTCAGAGTAGAACTGTGCTCCACGGAGTTTCCAAGGGCTGATTTTTTGGCCTGTCTTACAAGGCACCTCTAGGTAGACTTGAACCTCCAACTTTTTGGTTGGATGCTGAGTGCTTGAACTGTTTGTATCATCCAGGGACTCCAAAGGCTTTATAAGAGTGAGTTATTATTACTGAAGGAATGGGAGTGTTTATGATAAGGCCTCCCACCAAGACAGTAGAATCAGGTGTTGTACTGACCTCTGTGCCTCTATGCCTGACACGTAACTCTTCAATAAATGTTTATTATTGAACCAGACTGGTGAATTATAGGGAGCTCTGGTGGTGTACTGCCTAAGGCATGTGACTGCTAACCAGAAGGCTGGCAGTTCAAACCCACCAGACACTCCTCGGAAGGAAGGTTGGGCAATCTACTTCCCTAGTGATACTGCCTCAGAAACCCAAGGAGGGGTCGCTATGAGTTGGATCCGACTCGACGGCAGTGAGTTCGGTTTGGTTTGGTTTGGTCATGTCCTGTGGTTCTCATATTTCCAAGGAAAAGCCTGGTCCTTCATAAAGACAGAGTTCATTGTCCTCTTCAGGGAGTGGCTCCAACAAATCACAGGGGCAGGTAGAATGCTGAACCCTCCTTCCCCCACCCCACTCACAGTCTCTGCCACCATCACATTTGTCATCTTTGTTATGGATTGAGGTGTCCCCTCAAAATATGTGTTAGAATCCTAATCCCTATACCTGTGGATGTAATCCTGTTTAGAAATAGGGCTTCCTTTTGTTATGTTAATGAGTTCATATCATAGCTTTAGGTGTGTCCTAACCTAATCACTTTTAGGTTGTAAAACAAACAGATTAGACACAGAAACAAGCAAACACTAGGGAAAATGTGAGGATCGCCCAGAGCCAAGGAACACTGGGGGCTACTGCTGGGAAACAAATCAACAGGGTCGAGACCTGACAACAGGGTCGAGACCCTGACTTGGACTTTTGGCCTCCAGAACTGTGAGAAATAAGTATCTGTTCTTTATAAACACCCACTCGTGGTACCACTGTCACAGCAGCACTAGGAAACTGAGACCCCCTTGATGGTGGGAGACTTCTTCACTGCCAGAAAGTCACTGTGACTACTCTGGGATTTGGTCTTTTTCAGAGGCTCCATGGATCCCATTAATGTGGGTGTAGTATGATGGTCAAGCTCCCAACTGAAAGCTGGATCCCAATTTTCCTGCCAAATCATAACTCTCACCCTCCCACCTACTTGCTCTGTTTCCAGCAGTGCCCTTTGGATGGCATGCCATTCTTTGGAACTGGTGACTTGATAATAAATGGCAACCTAACAAGGCAGAAAGAATTTTTTTTTTTAACAGACCATGGTATTTACCGCATTATGAAACTGGCTTTCACACCTCCACTGGCCTAAGAGAATGCAAGAGGACATGACACAGTGAACAAATAAATCCTGGGGTGCTGAGTGCTGTTCTTAGTACTTTTCATGGTTGGGCTGTACTACCATTTATAAGCAACTTGAGCATCATCAATCTTCATATGTGTGCCTCTGCTGGGTGTGTTCATCACATGTGTCTGAGCACACACAGAGGTACCAAGGCCCATTACAAGCTAGAGTGTGGCAATACTCTCCACACTCAGTTCTACATTTGTTCAATGAAAATAATGGAACTCAATTCACAGGCTTGTCATAAGCGTGCAAACAGACAGCATGTTCAAGGCTTGGTATATAAGACTGTCCATCATTCCCCTAAACACCAGCTACGTGCTCAAGAGATCCACTTTTGGGAGAAAGTGTTTACACTGTAAGTGAGGTCTTCACCTTTTGATTATCAATTTGAAGAAAGGACTTATATTTTCCACTTTCTATCACGGAAAAGAAAATGGTAGCAGGATATGTGTCTAACAACTGCACAGTTAATTCTGTCATCCATCTGACTAAGACAGGAACCACTCAGGAACATTTAAACTCTTGTGCTGTGTATCATCTTCTGGACTTTACTTACTCTCTTCATAAAGTTAGGATAAGAACAAAATTCATCCCAAGCCAAACCCCTATGAAAAATAGGCACATGAGTGTGCCTCACAAAACAGGGGATTGGAGATCACCACCCCATTCACCAAAGAATTTGGTGAACTTCTTGCTTTCTCAAACCAAAACTTTGCCTTACAGATCCAATGACAAAAGTTTAGCTTCTTGATAAAAGGATCCTGGGCATCTCATTTTAAAAATTAGACTTCAAAGTACTCATAGTCTTATATATGAATCTGTAATAGGAAACAATGGTTCAGGAAGCTATAGCATTTTGCTGTTTCCTTTAACCAAAAAAAATAATAATTAAGATGAGACACTGTTATTTCATTGATAAGCATGATAAATACATGTATTTTTTTTTCTTTAGGTCTTAGATGGGCAGTAACAATATAATGTAAGGCAATATAATGTTCATGCATCCTTAAGGGGTGTCTTACCCTCAATAGGAAATGTGATCAATAGAGGAGAATTTGAGACTATTAAATTGCAATCTTAAGAGAATACTTTTTGAAAGAAAAACTGAAAAATTATTATTCTCCTTATTATTCAGTAAGGAGCTCTGGTAGTTTAGTACCTAAGGCATTTGACTGCTAACCAGAGATTGGTGGTTCAAACCCACCAGTTGCTCTGCAGAAGGAAGACTGAGTGATCTACTTCTATAAAGATTTACCACCTCAGAAACCCAATAGGGATCGCTATGAGTTGGAATTGACTCAATGGCAGTGATTTTGGTTGGTTTGGTATTATTTAATATAGCTGTCCAAAGGACCCTGGTGGCACAAACAATTAGGTGCTCAAATGCTAATTGAAAGGTTGCCGGTTGAAACCCACTCACTTGTTCCACAGAACAAAGACCTAGAAATACACTTACATAAAGATTAAACCTGATGGCAGATAACAACAACAACAAAGATTAAACAAAAAGCAACCAACTCACTGCCCTCGAGTCAGTTCCAACTCAAAGACCCCTCCTTGGATTTACAAGGTGGTATCTCGTATCTCGTATCTGGATGGCACATAACAACAACAACAACAACAACAACAACATCTCTACAGAAGTAGATTGCCCAGTCTTCCTTCCGAGGAGTGGTTGGTGGGTTTGAACTGCCAGCCTTCTGGTTAGCAGCCAAATGCCTCAGGCACTACGCCACGAGAGCTCCCACATAAAGATTACAGCCAAGAAAACCCAGTGGGTCAGTTCTACTCTATCACATGGGGTCGGTACCTAATAATAACAACAGCATGGTTTTCCAAGGTATTAGCAGTATTAAATGTGTGACAATCCCAACTTCTAAGGAACTAGAAAGGAAATGTTCAGCATTTTCACACTCTAAATATGCACTGAAGGGCAGTGAGAGGAAAAAGGTGTACGACAATGACTCTGCATCTGCAGGACAGTGCTGTTGGCTCTTCTGGGGCAAAGTCATTTCAGAGGTTCACAGAAACAGAAAGGGGCTGATTCCACTCTCACAGCCAGTGGCATAGCACCTACTAGGCTGACTCACTGAGCAGCAAGGCAGCAACCCAGATGGATACACACCTATGGAGCTGTCTGCCTCCACCCTCAAATCCTAATTTCTGGTGGATGCTCTCCACAAGTCATATGGTTATAGGAAAATACTCCAGCAGCCATTTGTGCAACACATTCCTTGGGTGCTTATTAGAATTGTGCTTTTGATTACATAACTTTGAAGCACATGGAGAGGAAAATAAGAGTCTGTCAGTATATAGGGTTTTTCCTGCAAAACACTGGTGGGTTTTCTCCTCTTAAAAAACAGAAGCCAAAATGGGGCCATTTAGGATTAATAAATCCTGAGGATTTATTTTAGGATTCTGATAATCAGTATATTTTGCCTTTAAATGTATCATGTACCTAAAACAAAATTCATGGAAATAATTAGTCCTAGAGACTGGTACACCATCCGATCTGCAGCCTATACAACTACGAGACCAGAATAACTAGATGGTGCCTGGCTACCACTGTCATCCACTTGGAAGGGGATCTATGTAGGAGATCCTTGATAGAGAGGGAGAACAATGTGGAACAAAACTCAAAATCATTTGGAGGAAAAAAAAAAAAAAAAGGTGGGGACCAGGTTTTCCGGTCCAACAGAGCCTGGTGCAACCACTGAGACTATGGCCTCTAGCTGCCTTTCAGGTCTGGAATTGAACCCACACCTGTGGTTTCCAGCCAAACAAAATACAGGCATATGAGTTGAACATTTACCTCAAGTAGATACACTCTATAAATCTTGCTCTGTAAATCTTCACCCAAATCACAATTAAAAAAATAAAAATGTATCATGTACTTTATACTGATCAATACAGTCTTGCTAGCAGAATGTTCTTATGAACTTATCCCCTCATGTAAGATAAAAGAGTAATCCAAGGGTGAAACAACCTCAATACTTTGAGCAGATCTAAGAAGAAAATAAGCAACTGGAGATAAGCACACACCTGCTCCACACCCATATCCCACAGCCCTGGGGAATGTGCTAAGTCAGGAAAAGAATGTCAATTAACTCCTAATGAATAGAGTAGGAAGCAATGGGGTGTGTAGTGTCCAGAGCACTGCAAGTTCTAATTTACAATCCTTCTATCACCACCCTCTTTGGCCAACAGACACCTTCCAAGAATTATTTCCTAAATGCATAAAGTAAATTATACAAAATTAGAGGAAATCTATTGAATCGAAATACAGCTCTCAGAATATTTTTTAAAATTATGATATAGTAATGCATGTGCTTGAAGTAGTTCTGGTGGCACAGTGGTTAAGTGCTTAGCTGGTAACCAAGAGGTTGAGGGTTCGAACCCACCTGCTGCTCTGCAGGAGAAAGATGTGGCAATCTGCTTCTATAAAGTTTACAGGTTTGGAAACTCTATGGGGCAGTTCTACTCTGTCCTATATCGTATTGTGAGTCAGAAACAACTCAACAACAATGGGTTCGGTTTTTTAATGAGTATAAATAGCTCAATATGTCTGTTAATCATCCATAATGTGGTATGAAAATATCTGATTACTATTGGTGAAGAAATTTGACTTGAACTTTTCAATATTGGCAAGAAATCACAGTAGTATTGGCACTGTGACAATGCCAATACTACTGTGATTTGCTGCCAACATTCAAAGTTAGTTAAAGGACTGCTTGATTTTGGTTAGAGGTTAGTGAAAATCAACAGGCAATTCTTTTTCCCATGCATGTTCACAGATCCCTGAAGCAATGCTAATGATCTGTGGTAGTTAGTTCCTCTGAAACTAATCTGATCACCTGTTATCACCCCATGCTCCTATGGCTTTTCCAAACCAGAATGAAGAGAACATTCACAACTGAGCCTTGGACCAGCAGGAAACATAAACCACATGGGAGGATGGGGCAGTCTGCATGTACGTGGCAGGAGGGGTAGTATGACTGGGGCCAGCATCTCCATCCTTTTTTTTTCTCTATCTGCTGCACCCAATGCACAGGTCACAGTTAACTTTTTCAATACCTGGTGTTAAGAGTATTTAAGTTCCTAGGTAATGCTCTGGTAGCATAGTGGCTAAGGCACTTGATTGCTAACCAGAAGGCTGGCAGTTCAAACCCACCAGCCACTCCCCGGAAGGAAGGTTGGGCAATCCTACTTCCGTAGTGATACTGCCTCAGAAACGCAAGGAGGGGTCGCTATGAGTCAGGGCTGACTCGACGGCACATAACAACAACAACAACAGGTAATGCAAACCTTTAACTTGCACAGCTGCTAACCAAAAGGTTGGAGATTTGAGTCCACCCAAAGATACCTGAGAAGAAAGATGTATCAATCTACTTGTGTCATGAGAGGAGGACTTGATAGCAAATGGTTAACAGTATTGAATTCAGCTGAATCCTTATGCTATGTGGGGGAGGTGGGGAACACTTAACAAATCACTTCTGATAGGGTAGTATTCTCAACTCTACCAGCTCCAAAGTCCCTTGTTTATACAGCAAATTTCTACTACCCCTTTACTATCTGAAATCAAATTTATAGATAACCTACCAAAAATACAGTATCAAACATATATTTTAAATACTCTAGTAGCAATATAAATGAAAGTAAACAAAAATAATTTATAAAAAACTAATATGTACTCCAAAGTCCAATTAGTTGACCAAGACCACCTCTATAAGGCAAAATGGAGTCAGTAGATGCTTGTATTTCAATGGAGAATCAAAGACTGGGTCAGCTACAAGTGAAGACTTTTGTAGGTATATTGTAAGGGTGACTCAAATACACAAGAGGATCTGCTATGTGTGACATGATTTTCCAAAATGGCAAACAGTTCCTGGTAAATTTCCCAACAAAATAAACACAGTCTTTTGTCATTGACTAGAAAAGTCAATATTTATTTAAAATATGCAAACAAGTATTTGTTTATATGCAAATTAGGTCTAGGTTCAAGTTGTTGTTATGTGCCATTGAGTTGGACCTCTCATAGAGACCCACCACTCCTTGGGTTTCTGAGGCTGTATCACTAGTATCACTACGGAAGTAGATTGCCCAACCTTCCCTCTGAGGAGTGGCTGGTGGGTTTGAACCGCCAGCCTTCTGGTTAGCAGTCAAGTGTCTTAGGCACTATGCTACCTATATAGGAGCTCTGGTAAAATAGTGCTTAAGGCACTTGACTGCTAACCAGAAGGCTGGTGGTTCAAGCCCACCAGCCACTCTTCGGAAGGGAGGTTGGGCAATCTACTTCCATAGTGATAGTACCTTGGAAACCCAAAGAGGGGTAGCTATGAGTCGGGTCTGACTAGATGGCACACAACAACAACATGGGTCACAAAAGGGTTAAAGACACACTTAGGAACAGATATCGTGCATAACCCAAGGACTGCCTATATGAGAAACCCATTGCTCTGCAGACAGACAGACTATAGTCTACTATCCACTTAGGTAAAGTTTTATTTGATATATATACCCTTGGCCACTTTTTCACATGTTGTCTATGGCTGTTTAATAGTAGACTTGCATAGTTGTGACAGAGATCACCTGGCCTGTAAAGCCTAAAATATTTACTATTTTGGCCTTTGAATAAAAGTTTTCCAACCCTTACCTATACTGATTTCAAATCTTATCAGTTAGTTGTGACTCTCGATTTGGAAGACACTGTTCAAGTGACCCTTAGCTCTCCTGATTGCTGTCAGCTGCGAATGAGTCAGCTTCCGATTCATGGCAACCCAATACCCAACAAGATTGCACCACTGTGATTCACACGGTTTTCACTGGATGATTTTCAGAAGCAGATCCCTAGCCCTTTTTCCCTAGTCTATCTTACTCTGGAAGCTCCACTGAAAGCTGTTCAGCGTGATAGCAACACACAGGCTTCATAGACAGGTGAACAATGGCTATGCATGTGGTGCACTGGCCGGGACTCCACAGCATGGGAGGTGAGAATTCTACCACCGAACCACTCATACCAATCACTGCAAGGCAGTGGTGAGCCCTCATGTGCTCTTGATACCCTTCTTGAAATTACAGTAAGTAAATCAGGCAGATGTGAAACCTTAACGTTTCCCATGTCATGCCCAAACTTCTTTTCTATTTACTTAGATTCAATAGCTAAGTTTTTGCTATTTAACATTATACCTGACTGACTGGCTTATACAGGAAACTTTTCAACCATTTCTAAAATGTTCCATTATAAGTAGTGTTATGGCCTCTTTTCTTTTTTTTAATTTTATTTAAATAAGGCTTGCTTGTGGAAACTAACTGGAATTAAAATGGACATAAATTCCATTCAAGTGCTACTTATTTATTCATTAGATTACAGCAGTGCCTTTTTGGTGATATAATGGAGTCCATTAGTGGAAAAGGCAGAGAAACAGTGATTCTGGCTTCTTTCAGAATACCTTTCTGGCAGCCAATCCTTATCGTCACATTTCTGCATTAGGTTGGTATTATTCCTGAGCACAATAAAATTTAGAGATATTGAATCATGGACTTCTGGAGTCCAGAAAGGATTTTGGAAGATTGGTTTTTTTGTACTCAGACCTAATAGTGTTCTTAAAGACACAATTTCTCTGATTCATATTTGACTGCTAACCAGAAGGCTGGTTAAATCCACAACCACTCCTAAGAAGGAAGACTGGGCAATCTACCTCCACAGATACTGCCTCGGAAACCCAAGGAGAGGTCACTATGAGTCAGAATCGACTCGACAGCAGTGAGTTTGGTTTTTTTTGGTTTTGGGACGAAAAGACAATACTGGTATTATTGTGTGTGGCTAATGGGATTGATGAAAAGGAGCTGAAAGCAAAAAGGTGATCAGAAACTGTCTTTCTAGAATCGGAAATGCCAAGTCAAAAATGGTCACTAGCCCGTTCATTGGCAGTGAGAGAGGAATCAAAATAAATGGGCTTAAACGGGAGTATAGAGAGCTTAAGGAAGATCTGAGGAATGTCCCACACATCAGGTAGGTTCTTTGACATTGGAACAGGTTTTTCATATTAACTGCTGCCTTTACTTCAGGTAGGTGGCCATCTATCCACATGGCTATATACTAATAAGGACATTTCTGACTGCTAGCAACAGAAATCCTCTGAAGCATCCTTGACCTAAAGGGAGAATTTATGTACGGATATGGGAGCAGGGACAAGCCCTGATAGCATAGCAGCTAAAGCACTCAGCTGCTAATTGGAACGTTAGCAGCTGGAACCCAGCAGCTGCTCCACAAGAGAAAGATGAGGCAGTCCACTTCCCTAAAGATTACAGCCTTGGAAACTATGAGGCAGTTCTACTCTCTGTCCTACAGAGTCAGTATGAGTCGGAGTCAACTCAACGGCAGTGGGTTTGGTTTTTGGATGGGTGCAGTGCCCAGCAATAGTCTATAACCAGGGACTGGAGGTTCTGGGAACCCCAGAAACTCTCTCTGCCTCTCCCTGCTTGGTTGCTTTATTCACTTCTCTACCTTGTTCTGTTTTTCTTATCTCAAGGAAGAATATATATACAGTTGGCACTTGAACGACACAGGGGTGGGTAGGGACTAGGGTGCCAAACCCCCATACAGTTGAAAATGTGCACATAACTTCTGACTTCCCAAAAACTTTACTAATAATAGCCTACTGTTGACTGGAATCTTTACTGATAACATCAACAGTCGATTAAAACAGTTCTTGCCATACGGTTATTAGATTTTCACATGAAGACACATGTGTGTTGTGTTGTGAACACATACACAACAGCTAAGTTTATTAATTGTACGGCATGATGATTATTTCCAATTCTTTAAGTTGAAGTGGATCATTATAAAGGTCTTCATCCTTGCCATCTTTACACTGTGAAGAAGCACACATCACTGAGGAGCAGGAGGAAGAGGAGGGGTTGGTAGTGCTGTCTCAGGGGTGGCAGAGGCACAAGAGGTGGAGGAGGAAGAAGGAAAGGCAGGCACATTCATTGTGACTTTACAGAAATACACTGTAATTTCTGTCTGACATTTTTGCTTTTTCATTTCTTTAAAAATGTTTCCATACAATACCAATCCTTCTTCTACCATTTGCTTTAGTTTCACTGCCCATATCATAGAACAACAGTCCATGTAATAAATGAAGTCATGCAAAGCATCAGGAAAAGTTGTGTCAAATGTCAGAATGACATCCAGAAAAGATCCCGAGCAGTGACACTTAAAGGAAAAGCCAAGGGTCTTTTCTCTGCTACAATCACAGGAGAGACTCTGGCAATAAACAGTTTTATTGGCGCACACGCCCATGCCATACACACACAGAGAAACACAGAGAGAGAGAGAGAGAGAGAGAGAGAGAGAGAGAGATGTGCCACATGATGTTTCTGGCAATGTCTGACCTTATACCCATCCATGGGGCAGGGAGGAGGGGCCTGTTTGGAAAGGCACCCAGAGCCAAGGCTGACGTAGAATTGTGGTGCTATAGGAGTTCAGAGGCAACCTCCCTGAGGCACAGAGCAGCTCCAAAGCCACAGGTGACTTCTGGCTCCTGCTGGTGTATACCCTGTCCAAACACTCCACAGGTAGGTGCCTGTAGGGACATGATAGGCTGAGGCTACTTCACTCTATCCCTCAGGCCTTCGATTCCAACCAGTCTCCTGCGGGCTGATCAGAGAGTGCCACATGTCCAGAAGTCAATGGCAGGTGTATGTTTGCAAACCCCCAGCCTCTGGGCACTAATGGAAAGCCAGAGCAGCCTGCACAGATTTACTTTGAGTTAGTGTACAGAATATACACAAATATATATACAATATATAATATGTATTCGTACAACATCTAAATCACATAATATTTTACTTCATAGAATGTATTGTGGACGTTGAGCAACAAATATATACTGTCAGGCATTGCTTAACATCCACAATACATTCTGTGAAATATGATGTTATATGACTTGGACGTTATGCAGACACCTATTATATACAGGCAGTCCCTGGATTACAAATGACTTACATTCCTAAATCTGTCCCTAAGTAGAATTTGTATGTTAAGCCGGAACAGTTAGATATGGTTCGTATCTAATGTCAGTCAAAGGTTTGTCTTAGTATATAGTATATAGTATTCTATGCATAAAAAACAGTAAAGAAACACTTCCAGATACACTGAAACACCTTTAATATAGTAATACAGTAATAATAATAGTGCACTTCATAAAGCAGCACCCATTTGTTATTACCAGCCATTGTATAGATGCTGAATTTTAATATAATAGGCTTTAAGGGGTTGGGACCATCCATGCATATGCAGTCAAACATTGCCCAAACTGACATGAGGCACTGTATGACTGTATATATAAGTACACTTCACATTTTGACTCAGAACTCTATATCTTATTGTAGGTTGGAATCAAGCTACTCTGTCAAAAGATAATAGAAAATAAGTCAGCTTCTGACTAATAAGAATTTATCTTTAAATAACTTTAATGTACAAAAACAACAGGTCTAGGCAAATTCTTATGCCTAAAGTACAATCTTATAGAATAATTAGTTACATGTAGTCCAAAATGCTGCTCTTTAAAAGGACACTAAAAATATTTCTTATGCTATTCAAATATCTAACATGAACTGTTTGTCAGTTAGAAACTGTTGTAGAACAAAGTTCCTCAAAACTTAATGGCTTAAAACCATTTTCTTATGAAACAAGATCTGTACCTCA
>NW_006921591.1:1246362-1247909 GCF_000298275.1 Orycteropus afer afer
GGCTCTGGGGATTTAGGCCAGGCTTAGTTGACCACGGTCAGCCATGCTCAGGAGAATGGAAGCAGCTGGCAGGTCAGTTGGGAGCTGGCTGATTTAGGATGGCCTCAGCTGGCATACCTTCACGTGTCTCTCAGACTTCTCCATTAGGCTAGCCCAGTATGTTCCCATGGCAGTGGCAAGAATCTCAAAGAATAAGCCCAATCATGTAAGATGCAACTGGAAACATGCAAATGCTCTTTAAATATTGCTTATACATTGGCTAACATTCCACTGACCAAAACAAGTCAAAAGGCCAATTCCAATGATGGAGAGAGGAAGCTGTGAATACAAAGTTTTAGGGCAAATGGTGGATATGGGGAGGCCATTATTAGCGCCATTAGTACAACCAATCTATCACAGGAGATGTTTAGTTTTTATCATCACTTAGAAGCAGGAAGATTTTACATTCTTTTAAGTTTTCCCTTTACCATTTCTCATTTTGTTTTCACATGATTACTTCTAAGGCAGAAAGGCATAATGAAAAGAATGCAGGCTTTAGAACTGAGAAAGAGTTTTGTACCTAGCTCCATCACTTCTGACTATGTGACCCTGGAGCAAGTTTCCTACCATCTTAAGTGCCTCAGTTTCCTCACTGAATAGTAGGACTGCTGACAACTAAATAAGCCAAACAAATATCTAGCTCAATATCTGGTCATGGCAGATCTCAAGCTTTATTTAGATAATAATACATTGTGTAAACCGTTGCTCTGAATATATTCATAAAGAAAAAAAGAAGGAAATAAGCCAATTTCCTGTAAGAGTAAAGTTACTTTACATAAAGAAACAGTGTCTTTACATCATAAAGAGTAAAGAAATTATTTCCTTACAAAGAATTTTGTAGACTGTGGGAGTAAGAATAATAACCCCCAAATATATCCTCATCCTAATTCCCAGAACCTGTGAATATGTTACCCTACATGGCAAATGTGACCAAATTAAGGCCTTTGAGATGGGGCAATTATACTGTGTTATCTAGGTGGGGCCGATCTCATCACACATCTCCTTAAAGTGGAGGTCCGTTCCCAGCTGTGCCCAAAGAACCAGCATGATGGCAGTGGGACAAGGACTTAGCTCAACCTTGCTGGCTTCAAAGATGGCAGAAGAGGACTGTATTAGTTGCCTGTTGTTGTTACGTGCTGTGGGGTCAGATCTGACTCATATCGACCCCTCCTTGTGTTTCCGAGGCAGTATCACTACCGAAGTGGATTGCCCAACCTTTCTTCTGAGGAGTGGCTGATGGGTTTGAACTGCCAGCCTTCTGGTTAGCGGTCAAGTACCGTAGGCACTATGCTACCAGAGCTCCTATTAGTTGCCTAGGGCTGCCATAAAAAATTACCAAAAAGTGGACAGCTTAAAACAGAAACTTATTCTCTCTCAGTTCTGGAAGGCTTGTTGTTGTTGTTGTTATGTGCCGTCGAGTCGGCCCCAACTCATAGCGACCCCTCCTTGGGTTTCCAAGGCAGTATCACTACGGAAGTAGGATTGCCCAACCTTCCTTCCGAGGAGTG
>NW_006921591.1:1250164-1264264 GCF_000298275.1 Orycteropus afer afer
GACCCTAAATTTTCCTTGAGAAACTGTATAGTTCTAGGTTTCACATTTAAGTCTTTGATCCATCTGGAGTTCGTTTTTGTGTGTGGTGTGAGGTATAAATCTTGTTTCATTTTTCTGCAAATGGATCTCCAGTTTTGCCCAGGCACTTTTTGATTTGTGGCAACAGAAGTCCAATCTCTGCCTCCCTGTTCACATGACTGTCCTCCCTCTGTGTCTCTTCCCTTCTTATAAGGACACCAGTCAAAATTGGATTGGGGCACATCCTACTTCAATATGACCTCATGTTAATGTAACTAATTGCATCTGCAGAGCCCCTATTTCCAAATACACTCACATTCACAGGTACTAGGGGGGCATAAGAGAGCTCTGGTGGGTAAGTGCCTAAGGCATTTGACTGCTAACCAGAAGGCTGGCAGTTCATACCCACCAGCCACTCCTCAGAAGGAAGACTGGGCAATCTGCTTTCATAGAGATACTGCCTCGGAAACCCAAGGAGGTCGCTATGAGTCGGATACGACTCCATGGCAGTGAATTTGGTTTGGTTTCTTGGAGGGGGAGATAATGCAACCCACAACATGGGCCAAGAACCAAGGAATGTGGGTGGCTCTAGAAGCTGAGAAAGGCAAGAAAACAATTTCTCCCCTGGAGCCTCCAGCAAAGGATGCAACCCTGCCAACACCTTGATCTTGACAACTGAGACCATGCTGGGCCTCTGATCTACAGATCTGTGAGAGAATAAATGCATGTTGTTTAAGTCACTAAGTGTGAGGTAATTTGTTACAGCAGTAATAGGAAACTAACAGAAGAATGACAGAATCTTGCAATAGTTATGATAAAGGCAAACAATGAGGAAATAGAAAATTCTCTAAAGTCATTAGACTGGGAGGAAGAAATTCTGAAACTTGGAGAACATTAACCAGACAGGGCATCAAAAATGAAAGGGAGGATCTGATTCTCATCATAATGGCAATGAGAGAAAAGCCAGTATCACAGACTAAGTAATTCATTACCATGACAAATATTTCATAGGAAAGCACAATAAAATCATTATCCATAGTATCTCCAAGGATCCCCTAGCTATAGCTCCAACAAGCATGTACTAAAGGAAAAGCCAAATTAATATGTCTTCCTGCAGAAGTTTTCTGGAGACTGCACTTATCGACGGTTACTTCAAGCCTCAGTTCCAGCTCTGATCACTTGCACTGTTTTTTATAGATGGCATGACAATAAGGTAAAAAGCAAGCGTATGAAGACACATACACGCGCACACACGTCCTCTATCTCACACACACATAGAATCCTAATTTGTTGCCCTTCATAAGGGCACAAACTATACTTGTTGTGAGGGAGAAAAAGGTGTACAAAAAGCCCACTAACTGATTTTAAAAACAAATCTGAAAAAGCATAGGAACAAAATAGGACATCAAAATTATGACCCCCTCCTAAAAATGTTCTTAACCACAGATTTTAAAAAACTACAGTAGAAGAGTGTACTGAGACTAGCTAAAAAGGCACAAACATAGAATCCCACAAGTGTAAGAGAAGCCTCATTTTACAGACGAGGAACCAATCACAGAACATTTAACCGGCTCCAAAAACTCAGACAGCTAACTGTAGAGAGGCCTTGCCTGCCCAGGTCACAGTTTTCCCATGGTGCCACACTACCCAGCTCATCATTCGGCAGAAACCACATACTCCACTGTGTCGGGTGCTGCTGTGTGCAGCAATGGTAACAAGTTTCCAACCTGTGCCTAGTGCAGCTCTGCAATTCCAAAGGAAACTCTTGGGGCCACATATAAGTTTTTTGTGGAACAAACCTTGGAAAACAATATTGCATTTCTGGAGCTAAATGGATGTCACAATTGCAGATTAGGAATGGTAAAGCTATAGTAGAAAGTTGACAATATTTACCTGAGAGAAGTATCTGTGTAAGCACTAAACAACTTACAGTGAAAGATCACCCATGTGTCAACATCATCTTTCAATGTAGCAAACATAAAGTTAAAAATCAAAAAAGGGCATTGAATTGTACATGTGAAAATTACTGAATTGGTAATTTTTCATGTATATTATTATCACAATAAAATAAATGAATTATATAAAATAAGGGGAGGGGAAGAAAGTTCCACTCTTAGCCACTGGGGACTAGAATTTTATTAAGAAGGAAAAGCAAGCCAGATAGAAAGAGGAGCTTGGAGCTGTATTTGCAAATGTCTTAAATACTACTTCCTATGATGAACAGTGGGAGCTCTGGTAGCATAGTGGCTAAGGCACTTGACTGCTTCAGAAGCCTAGCTGTTCAAAACTATCAGACACTCCTCGAAAGGAAGATGGGGCAATCTATTTCTGTAGTGATACTGCCTTGGAAACCCAAGGAGGAGTCGCTATGAGTTGGGTCCAACTTGACAGCATATAACAACAACAAAATGATGAACATTATGGGGAGGGGGTTTAAAGTTCTCCACTGGGTGTTGCTTCTAAACCTTGGTTACTCTAGAATATTACAGGAGAATGAGAGAGGAAAGTATGCCCAACAGAAATACTAAAAAAGTTGCCAAAGGAAAACAGAAAGATTATATTTAGCAGCAGGCATAAACAGTGCTTCTCTAAATAAGATGCGTAAGAGAAGGAATTGGTCATTTAGAAAACTCATCAGCATGAACACTAGAAAATTAAAAAAAATCAAAGTTGAAAATAACAGATGGCTTTTAAAAAAGCAGCTGCAAGTAGAGTGATATCAAACTTCCTTGTTCTTTGAAAGTAGTTGTTTTACGGTGGAGCAAGATGAGAGCATGTAAACAGAATTTGGCTGGGCTATGTAGCAGTGTAAACACTTAGCCACTTTCTCCAGTCCATAGTACCACATAGCCACAAAATTCCACAAGCTTGGTAATCTTTTACTCTGAATCTCAACTTTCCAGGTGAAAAAATAGCTTCACTAAAGAAAGCAGGAGGAGCCATGGTGGCCTAATGGTTAAGCACTCAGCTGCTAACTGTAAGATCAGCAGTTTGAACCCACCAGCTGCTCCTCAGGAGAAAAGACCTGGCAACCTGCTCCCATAAAGATTACAACCTAGGAATACCCCATATGGCAGTTCTAGTCTGTCCTATAGGGTCACTAGGATCACTATGGGAGCTCTGGTAGCATAGTGCCTAAAGCGCTTGACTGCTAACTAGAAGGCTGGAAGTTCAAACCATCTACTCCTCGGAAGGAAGTTGGGGCAATCTACTTCCGTAGTGATACTGCCTCGGAAACCCAAGGAGGGGTCGCTATGAGTCGGGTCTGACTCGACGGCACATAACAACAACAACAGGATCATTATGAGTCAGAATCGACCTAACAGCATACAACAAGGAAATCAGGTATTTCTAAGCTGAGAAGTAAGGCATAAGGCTTTTTATTTGTAAGAAAAAATTCCCAGAGATAGTAATAATGATAAAGTATTGGTTCTTCTAAGATATGGAGTCCTGCCAAAAATCAAACCTAACTCACTGCCATCGAGTCGATTTCAACTCATAGAGACCCCCTCTGGGTTTCTGAGGCAGTAAATCTTTATGGAAGTAGATTGCCCCATCTTCCTTCCATGGAGGGTCTGGTAGGTTTGAACTGCCAAGCTTCTGGTTAGCAGCCAATGCCCTAGGCACCCCACAACCAGAGCTCCTTATGGAATACGTCTACTCATTGCCATCGAGTCGGATCCAACTCATAACGACACCTCCTTGGGTTTCTGAGGTGGTATCACTACGGAAGTAGATTGCCCAATCTTCTTTCCGAGGAGTGGCTGGTGGGTTTGAACCGCCAGCCTTCTGGTTAGCAGTCAAATGCCTTAGGCATTATGCCACCAGGACTCTCATGGAATACCTGTTGTTGTTGTTGTTGTTGTTACTTGCCGTCAAATCAGAAGCAACTCATAGCGACCCCTCCTTGGGTTTCTGAGGCAGTATCACTGGAAGTGGATTGCCTCATCTTCCTTCCAAGGAGTGGCTGGTGGGTTTGAACCGCCAGCCTTCTGGTTAGCAGTCAAGTGCCTTAGGCACTATGCTAGCAGAGCTCCCTATGGAATACCTAGGTGATGCAAATGTTAGGCACCTAGCTGCTAAAGGTTGGAGGTTTGAGTCAACCCAGAGGTCCCTCGGAAGAAAGGTCTGGCAATCTACTTCTGAAAAATCATCCACTGAAAGCCCAATGGAGCACAGGTCTACTCTGACATGCCTGGGTTGCCAGAAGTCAGAATCAACTAGACAGCAACTGTTCTTTTCTTCTTAGGTAAGTAGTTCAACTGTCTACCAAAGGTAGTCTGCAGCAAGGACAAAAACAATGTGAGTTTTTTACCATCTTTTACTATTATTATTCAATAAGGAAATTTCATTTAATTTCTTTATCCTTATACCTACTTTGTAGCATGTACAGGATTATACAACATAAGGACTGAACAACACTTTAGAGCTCTTTCAATCCTCTTACTTTTTAGCATAAGAACTGAGGCCTACAGTGGTCTGAATGGACTGAATTAATGTATTCTTCATTTGCATACTGCTTTATAGATGAACTTTATAGATGAACTTAACTCTTCTGTGTGGGACCTAAGGAGGCCTTGACTTTAAACTCCTTGAGCAATTACCAAAAAGAAAAAAAAAACCTCACTGCTATCAAGTTGATTCTGACTCATAGCGAACCCATTGGATTTCTAAGGCTGTAAATCTTTATAGAAGCAGACTTGAGCAGTTAGGGACCATTTATTAACCAGACACATTCAAAAACAGAAACAGGAGAGAATATGGGCAGTGCCTAGTGCAACAATGGGCATATAAAGAGAATAAAATGAAAGGAAATGGGGTTCACTGTCATATCCAATGGGAAAATTCCATGAAGTACAGTGATCAGAGGAATATTTTGCAGGCCCTCTGCTCTTGTTCTGGGATGCCACAGACACTGTGGCATGCTTAGGGACAACTTTTATTGGAAACATTAAAGAATATCCCTGATGCCTCTGCCAGCTCATTCCTTGTCCACCCCATGTTCCCAACGAGTATAAATCAAGGCTGAGAGGGACCAGAAGCCGTACAGAATTTACAAAGAGAGAAACCTAAACTACCCCAGACTAAATTCTTTAAGATGTCAAACTTAAAAGGTAACCTGAAGAACGGGAACACCTCTTCAAAGTACCTAAGTCAGTGAGATCTACCCTGTCAGGGATAGAGGGGACTTGCACACACTGAACTGTTCTCACCCAGATTCCAAGGTGAAGCTAGGTGTGGGCACACAGGTGCTTCTAGGAGTAGGGATGGACAGACTCCAGTGACAACCACATTCTCTTCCTCGGTCATCTCTATTCAAAGCAGCCCAACACCTATTCAGTGGCTCCAAGTAATCAAGGGAACAAGGATCAGTTTTGCCACTGCCTTTGGTGAGATTTTGAGCAAGTCTTTCTACTTCTCTGTACCTCACTGACCTCAGGAAGAAATAGAAGGGATCTGTAGGGATCTCTCTGAAGTCCCTTCCAACTCCCTGAGTGTCCAAGACTCCCCTCTGCTTTGACTGGAGAGAAGGTGCCGGCTAAGATGGGACAAGCTCTCCAAGCCTTAACAAGTAAGCACAGCCCAGTTAACATGGCCTCTGGACTCAGACCAACTGAGTTCAACCCTTACTCTGCTGCTTGCTAGCTGTGTGTGACCTTGGCTAGGTCTCATAACCTCCCAATACCTCAATTTCCCTATCTCTACACTGGGAATCACAACAGTACCCAGCCAGTGCTGTACTGAAGGTCAAATGAAACAATACATAAAAAGTATCTAAAACAAGTCAGCTATAAAAAATAGTTGGCTTTCCTGTTTTGTTTTGTTTTCATTACCATCAACCCTACTTTCCTAGCCAGCTGTTCTTAACATTTCTCCACCAACATATACAATCTTTATGATGATCACAAACATGTCACACTCCCATGGATGGACCAAGACGTGGAAGAGACTCAAAATTAATGTAGTGCAAGATTTTTCTGTGTGAAATATTTATAAAAAGCATTCTAGCAGCTTGATAGTACTTAAGAGAAGCCTGTGCGCAAAATGACAGCACCAAAGACTGGAGCCCACAAAGGACAGGGTGTGGTGACACACACTCCAATGGTCACCCACAAAAATCACAGAGATGCAAACAAGAGGGGCTGTTATTATTCTACAGAAAACTATGAAGTGCCCAGGTTTGGTTTGGTTTTGTTCAAGTAAATCAACTGCAAACACTAGTACTTACCTTTTCAGTAATAAAGTACTCGTGGCACACCTCACTCCTGAGTTCAAGGGCATCAGGATAGAGACATACTCCTTAACTATACTAGGTAACTTATCCTTAACACGCCCATCAGGGGCCAAGGTCTAGGAGGACCATTAACACAGTGGCAGAGAAGGTAACCAAGAGGCAGTGTCAGTCTCGCAGGAACTGCTCCAACCAAACCCAGCCATGATAGCTTATACCCCTTGTCTATTCAGATTTTTGAGGCTAGACATAGGGCATAAAGAATCCCAAGAGAAAGGTCTCTGTTCTCTTTCCAGAAGGTTATCCTTCTGACAATCTTTTAGACAATAGAGCGTGGGATTTTGAACAAATAAAGTGATTCCTCCAACCCTTCCCATGCATATATGCAACCTTCCAAATCTGACAAAGTCAAGGAGGGATACCTGTAATTGTGGCATAGAAAAAATGAAATAAAAGATCCCAAAATATGCAAACACAGATCAAGTCCCAACTCTTACAGCTGAGAATATGGTTAGAGCACTAACACTCCAAGGACCCATGCCAGCAGCTTTCCAAAAACTATTTGTTTGCATTAATACACTGAGAAGGTGTGATAAATTTAAAAAATAAAAATAAGGTCAAATAAATTAAAAGTGAAAAAGTAATTTAGAAGAAAGACATCTTTATATCTCCAGCACCAGCACAGAACATGGTACAGGGTGGGTGCTGGATAAATACTCAGTTAATACACTTGCAGCCAGAATCTCAATCACAGCTGCACTTGGAATTTTTATGGGGACCCAACCAGTTGCTGTGAGTCAACCCCAACTCACAGTGGTTCCATGTGTGTCAGAGTAGAACTGTGCTCCATAGGGATTTCAGTGGCTGATATTTCAAAAGTAGATCGCCAGCATTCACAGCAAAAAAGAATGAAGAAAACCAAAGAGACACAGAAACAATTAGTCCAAGGGACTGGTACACTATGTGATCTCAGCCTAGACAACCATGAAACCAGAAGAACTAGATGGTACCCATCTACCACTGTCAACCACTCGGCGGGGAATCTATGTAGGAGATCCTGGATAGAGTGGGAGAACAATGTGGAACAAAACTCAAAAGCATGGGGAAAAAAAGTGGGTGGGGGGGACCAGGTTTGCTGGTCTAATAGAGCCTAGTGGAACACCTGAGACTATGGATTCTAGCTGCCCTTCAGGTCTGGAATTGAACACACTCCTGTGGTTTCCAGTCAAACAAAAGATAGGCATATGAGCTCAACATTTGCATTGGGTAGATATACTCCTTCGAGAGATCAATCATGGGAGAATAGAAGGACTGTGTATGCACAGGGAGGAAGGACACAGGGAAGAGGTGGCTATGGGGAAGAAGTGGGAGGAGAGCGGTTCATTGTGGGAGACTGCAGTCAATGTCATGAGACAAAGCATATGTGAACTGCTGTATAGAAGATGAATTTGCTCTATAAAGTTTCACCTAAATCACAATAAAATTTAAAAAAAAAAAAAAAAGTAGAGATTGCCAAGCCTTCCTTGCAAGGCACCTCTGAATAGATGCAAACTTCCAAACTTTAGCTAAGCAGCTAAGCATGTTAACCATTTACACCACCTAGGAAGACTTGGTGGGGACAGAGGATGAAAATATCTACAGGGACAAGGCTGGAATTAGGAACTTTGTGAAAAAAGGGTTGGGGACAGCTTTACTTAATTTCAAACAGAAATTAAAAAGTGTAGCCATCTTCTGGCTATTAAGAATGACTCCACAGTTCAAAGAAATCATTAAAGGTAATCTGGCAAAACCTGCACTGACAAGTCCCAGCTGCTTATTTATATCTTGCCCAAACCTCTCAACTGTCACCAACATGACAGTTCCCATCCCAAAATATAAAATTATATTCCTCTCTTTTATATGTACCAAGGAGCTCTGGTGGCATAGTGCCTAAGGCATTTGACTGCTAATCAGAAGGTTGTCAGTTCAAACCCACCAGCCACTCAGTGAAAGGAAGACTGGGCAATCTACTTCTGTAAAGATTTACTACCTCAGAAACCCAAAAACTATGAGTCAAAATCAACTCAATGAGTGAGTTTGGTTTGGTTTTTGGTTTTGTAAGTACCTGGGTTCTGGAACACGAAAACTTCCTTCAGCCAAAACCACTTATCAACTGTTCACCTTGCTCCAGAAGTCTTCCTCAGATGTTGACACACACCCTACAGCAAACTCCCCATGGCCCAGAGGCAAAACTACTGAAAACACATGCTTTCCTGAAACCTACTGTAATAATAACAGGAGTATCTGGATGGTGGATACAGTTAACACACTCAGCTGCTAAACAAAAGGTTGGATGGAGGTTCCCAGAGATACCTCAGAAGAAATGCCTGGTGATCTACTTTGGAAAAATCAACCAATGAAAACCCTATGGGGCACTGTGTGTTCTACTCTGACACACATGAGGTCCCATGAGTCAGAATGAACCCCACAGCCAACTGGTATACTGTAATAATATCAAATAACATCAACACAGACTGCCAGCCCCAACCCCAATTCACTGGAGCCAGGAGGTCACACAAGCAGGAGGAAAGAGAGAGAGGTAAGTCCCACTGCTTTTGGGAAGGAGCAGACCAACAACCTCTCTGTATGAACACAGAATGCAAGAGGACATGAACCTCCTAACTCAAGCCTTATTGATAACTGCTTTTAGCAGTTTTCTACACACCTTTCTAGGGGGCACAGGTCACTGCCTGTCCCCTGCCGAAATCAATCCAGGAATTACTCTGCAGTGACGGAGATCTCAAGCCATGCAGAGCATAAGAAAAAGTCGTGTCAAATGTCAGAGTGACATGCAGAAAGGATCCTGAGCAGTGACACTTTTCAAAGGAACAGCCAAGGGCCTTTCCTCAGCTAGGTTCACAGAAAGGACTCCAGCAATTCAACACTTTTGGAGGCCAGCTGGGCAAAAGGTTGACTGACTAATTTAACTGAGAAAACTGATTGAGAAGGGAGAAAATTGGGGTTCTAGTGATCTCTGGGGGAGCTCTGGTAGCATAGTGGCTAAGGTACTTGACTGCTAACCAGAAGGCTGGCGGTTCAAACCCACCAGCCACTCCTCAGAAGGAAGGTTGGGCAATCCTACTTCCGTAGTGATACTGCCTCGGAAACCCAAGGAGGGGTCGCTATGAGTCAGGGCTGACTCGATGGCACATAACAACAACAACAACAGTGATCTCTGGAGGTCCTTTGCAGCTTCAAGATTTCTACCAAAGAACACCGCATATGTACATAAATATGCACATGCTTCCTCATAAAAATGTATACGGATGTGTGAATATATATACATGAGGACTGTATTCACACTTCCAAACACCAAGCACTTGAAATGCGCACTGCTGAGGAGATCAAAAAGCCAGTGAGCTGCTTTGCAGCAGGGCTGAAGCACACAGATGCCATTGGCAAATCTGGGCAGCGCCCCCAGCCCTCCTGCCATTGCAGTCCTGCCTTAAAACCAACTGCTAGCAGCATCTGTAGGCACAAACCCTGCAAAGCACCAAACCAGGACTGCAGACTTCTTGTCCCTAGTAACCCCCCAGGCACAAGTTTCCCAGACCCAGGAAGTCAGGAAGAGACATAAGGAAAAGCTAACTGCCACGGAGGGCCAAAGTCTGTGTCCAGATACCCGGCTCTGCCAGATGTCAGGCAACAACAGGAGCAGCTTACTTCTCTTCTCCCAGTCCCTAAAAGGGGCAAAAAATGTCACTCTCTTTCCCTCCCCCCATCACCTCACTTTTCAGGGCCTCTCTACTTGAGGGTTGCACAAGGACATTAAGTTGGTAAATGGAGAGCACTAACAAGGCCTCTAGAAAGGGATGCTTCACAGTAACCGGAACAGTGCCAAGCAAATCTGAGGATGTCCATCCCAGCCCTGAGCAACAGCAACACAAATAATTTGTAGAAAAGGAGTTGGGGGAGAGGGAACTGATTCATCAAGACATATTTGGGACGGCTGTCTTTCAGGAAAACTGTTTTGTGACAAAGGAATTTTGACCCTGAGTCAAGACTCCCCCCACCAAAAAAAAAAACCCAAAACCCACTGTTGTGGACTCAATGCCAACTCACAGCTCTCCTATGGGAAAGAGTAGAACTGGCCGCATACAGTTTCCCAGGCTATCTTTATGGAAACAGAATGCCACATCTTTCTCCAGCAGAGCAGCTGGTGGGTTCCAACTGCGGACCTTAAGGTTAGAAGCCGAGCCCTTAACCAACGCGCCATCAGTCAAGACAATGGTACGTATAAAGTAGCAAAATTTTTCTTGCATATGTATACATATATAAAAACTCATTTTGCCACAATTTAAAAAAAAAAAAAGTACTCAGCATGTGTATGCCTGCCTGACAATACTTTCAAGGAGTAAAAACCAACCAAGTCGCAAGGTCCGAAAAACAAACTGGGAGACAACCCCAGCTCGCCACTTGCCTCTCTTTAGAATGAGAAAGCGCCTCTAACACTGACCTGGGTGTGCTTAGAGGAGCACTATTGCCATCCCACCCTAACCCCACACAAACCTCAGCTTTCCCTTCCCTTACTCCACAGCCCCAGAAGTGCCCAACTGTCGCTAACCGGCTGCCAGAGACAGCGCAGACAGCGGCGTCCTCCTAGGGTAGGGCCTGGCGGTCAGTGCCAGGAGTGCCAGGCCCTAGACCTAGACTCCAGCATCTCCAGTAACCATACGCCTCGCCTTGTTCTGGCAGCCCGAGAGGCGCCGAGCACCCTGTTGGCGCTCCCAAAGCCGCCGGACAATGTAAGCGCCACCTCTTCCCTCTTCGGAGCGGTGACTATCAAACCAAGGCTTTGTGTGTGGCAGCGAGTGTATGCGCGAACGTCCTTAGCCTCACACACCCCTTTCAACCAAGCCTGCTCGTCGCGTGGGGTCTGAGCGCGCGGCGGACGTACTGCAAGCGGGGCCATCCGCAGCCAGCCCCACTGCCAGGCCTCCGGCCACCCGGCTTCGGACCCAGCGGTGGGAAGCAGGATGACATCCACGCCCCTGTCCCCAACCTCGGGGGCGGCCTGCTAGAGTCGCGGTGGGAACCCGGCATTTGCGAGGCAGGCTGGGGGACGCGGAAGAGCGAGCTTTGGGCGGACGAAGAGACCCGCGCTGCGGTGCCCCGTCGCCCCCAACTTTGCGAGCCGCGCGGGCCTGGAGGGGACCCGGGCGGCTAGCGACTCAGCAGGAAGTTCCCAGGGCCTCACTGAGCATGCTCTCGGGGAGTGTGTGAGCGGGTGTGGGCTCTGTGTTCCCCGCAGCCTCCCGGGCTAGGCAACCGCGTCGAGCGCGCTGGCGGGATCTCGGTCCACCTGGCCAGCTCCGCGGCTTGGGGGCGAAGCCCGAGGCCTCCCTGGGCCCGGGGGCCCGGAGCGTCTGCCAGCCGCATCCTTCCTCCCCAGGGGTCCCAGGCCAGCCTTCCTCGATCCTTCGTGCTGATCTGTGCCAAGCCTGCCCTGCGCGCCCAGATCCTGGGGACCCCCACCTGGCCCACAACGGCAACTTGGCCCCCACCGGCTCCTCCGAGGTCGGAGCGCCATTCTGCCATCCCCGGCCGCTCGCCTCCAGCCCGCGCAGCCGAAGCTTCCTCTGGACTCTTCCCTCGGAAAACCCAAAAGCCCCACGGGCCCTGGGGGGCTGCAACCTCCCCTCGAAAGGGGCTGACCCAGGCAGGTGGGCGCCCCAATGCATGTCCCCAGACTGCACTCTGGGACCAGGCACCCACGCAGACCGCGGAGAGACGGCGGGCGAAAGCCCTCAGCAAGGCAGTCTCTGAAGCGGACTCTCCCGCCGGCGCCCGGCTCCCCGCGGTCCACTCTGCGTGCATCTCCCGGCAGGGAGAGCGGCTCCGACGCGATCGCCCAGACACAGTGGCTCTTACCTTCCTGCTAGGCAGCAGCAGCAGCAACTGGGATCGCCCGCCGGCCGCTGTCCCCGCGGGGCCCAAAGCGCAGCGGTCCTCGGGGTCGCGGCGCCCAGAGCTTGCGGCGCGGTTACCTGGGCTGGATCGCGCCCGGAGCCGCCACTGCCGCCGCCGCGGGAGCCGCAGGGCCGCCGCCGAGCGGGCCGCGGCAGGGACGGTCTGCAAACTCCCAGCCCTAGCGGGGCCGCGCGAGGCGCGTCCACACTCCGCCGAGACGCGGCAGAGACGGAGCTGGGGTAGCGGGGCGGTTAGTCCGCCAGGGTTCAGGGCTGTCCGTAATTTCTTCCAACCCTCCAGTACCTAACCTCTTCAACTTCTCCCTTCTAGCCTCGCGGTTTTCGGTGGCAGGGTTCGGGGCAGGGACGTTCAGTAAACTCCCCGCCCTCCCCAGCGGAGCGCTTAGCCAATTCGGAACGCCCCAACCTCTCAGGGGCCATCTGCAAACTCTCAACCCTGTCGGAGAGGACTTCTCCCAGTACTCTCAGTTCCGAAGCCCAGCCAAAGAAACAAGCGAGGGAGGCCATCTAATCAGTGCCATAAGTAATAGTCTACCAAGGTCAGGGACAGTGTGCAAATGTTAAAATAACGACGCATCCTCTAGAGTGGTGCACTCCTGGCCTCTAAAAACCAGAAGCCTTCTAGCAGTAAAGCCCTTTGAGGATGGGGAGCAGACTGTGGGCTCAACCACTTACAGGACCCGCTACTTAGTGAAACCCCTGAGCCTCGGTTTCCTCCTTAGTAGGATGGATTATATGAAGCAATATTAGCTTATGTCACTTGGTTTTTATGACCTTAGGCAAGCTACTTAAGCATATGAGTTCCATTTCTTTATAACATGAGTATGATATTTGCTCTTCCATGAGGTTATGTGAGGATGAAATGAACTATATATGAAGTACTTAGCAATACCTTGCACATAGTAGGTATTGAATTCCAGTTCACTTTCTCTGCCCTCTCCCACCCCTGTATTTTATGAACACTGTAGAGTTGCTAGCTGAACATCACACTATTGGACCCTTGGTAAATTAAAAAGAAATAAAACATATCCCATGCCCTGAAGGTTCCACAAAGAATGTTTGCTGACAAGACATATTAAATTTAACCAAGCTCCAGGAGAGAGAATGCCATACATTTACATCACTAAGCATTAAAAATCATCCTTAAGTGGTATCTGGAATGGAGGAAGAGTGACCAGCTGGATTACTTTGGGATGGAAATGACAAAATGCATAACCCCTAGCAAGTTCCAAGCCCTGTAACCAGTTACTATAACTGTAAACTGTAACCAGTTTACCCCGTGAATAATAATAACATTCAACTTTCCCTGACATTTTCTGCGGGATTTGTCCACCCCATCACACGTTCCTTCCTGGCATCTTCTTTGATTTAGGTAATTTCACCCTCTGGCCCACCCTACACAACACAAGCTTTTAAAAACTGAGAGCCATGTAATTTCAGATCTTAGAAATGATTTTTAGGTCAATTCCTCCATTTTGCAGGTGAGGTACATAGCTGGTTAGGGAGATCTTTCCTTCAAACACAACATACCCATGGCCTCTCTTGCATGGAGCTAGCTCTAGTCTCTAAGCAAGTTAGGTCAGTCCTATCTTTAACTTCAACTAGGAGGAGATGGCTCTAACAACTCCAAACCAGATGAGCACCTTAACTATCAGCCACTTGATCTTCAGCTAACAGAAACTGTCCAGATAACACTCAAAAAACAAGGAAATCTGCATAGAGGATGACTAAAAGGACAATTTCTCTTAGGTAAAGACCGCTTAGTGAGGTCCCAAGAAATTTCCTGGGAGCTCTGGTAGCATAGTGGCTAAGACACTTGCCTGCTAACCAGACGGCTGGCGGTTCAAACCCACCAGCCACTCATCGGAAGGAAGGTTGGGC
>NW_006921591.1:1264904-1271449 GCF_000298275.1 Orycteropus afer afer
AACAACAACAAATATATAAATAAAACAAAAACTCAAACCTATTACTGTCTAGTGGATTCTGATTCCTGGAGACTCCCTGTGTTACAGAGTAGAACTGTTCCATGAGATTTTCTTGGCTATAATCTTTAAAGAAGATTTCCACCCTTTGGCATCACTGTTGAATAGGTCCAAGCTACCAACCTTTAGATTAGTGGTTGAGCACAAACCATCCCTGCCACCTTGGAAGATTCACACATACACAAATACATATGCATTTCTATATATTTGTGTTGAATTCTATTTATTTATATAAATTATATACTGACAATGTCTTTGAGGGAAGTTAATACTATCTGAACCTTTTCCCCACAGAATTAAGATTGTAATTTATAATAATAATTGCTAAAAGACATAGCTTTGTAGCCATAAAGATGCCTACTAGGGTAGAGTTACATATATATTTTATCATGTCCTCTCAAGAGAGAATGTATTACAAACTGAGAGAGGAGGGAAAAAAGAATGTAGTAGGATTTCAATAGTGAGAGATCTGGGAGCTAATGGTCAAAGTCATGCCTACCTGGTGAACAGCGATTCATATTTAGCGTATCCACTCCTTGGGAACAAAGGTTCTTACGTTAAAGAAAAGAAGATGTTTGGGATTGTCTCACAATAATGTGACAGTGTCTGCTGGTATTTCTGAGTTTGCCTGAGTGATATTGCTCCTCTTCTTTCCACATCTTTGTCCTAGGTACCATACTTCAGATAATTGCTCAGTTATAAACATAGAATACACAACCTTGTCTACATAATCAAGTACATTATTTCCCAGCATCTCCTACTAAGCTTCATGTGAATTATACTTATCTTCATTACAACTCTGTGGTATAGCTTTTACTACATACATTTTAGAGAAGAAGCCAAGACTTAGAAAAAAATTAAGTAATGTGACTCACAACAGGAATTATTGGTCAGGGACAAAGCTAGGATTAAACCCAACTTTGCCTGACTCCAAAGCCCAGAAGCTTTCTATTACATCATACTGCACACCCCATAAATTTAGGAGGAAACAAAAATCAGAACCACTTTGAAGAGTACACTAAATATTAATGGGGATATTAAGGTACTATACATAAACCAAGTAGCTCTGGTATCATAGTGCCTAAGGCACTTGACTGTTAACCAGAAGGCTGGTGGTTTAAACCCATTAGCCACTCCTCGGAAGGAAGGTTGGGCAATCTACTTCCATAGTGATACTGCCTTGGAAACACAAAGAGGGGTTGCTATGAGTCAGGTCTGACTCGACAGCACATAACAACAACAACAACATACATAAACCAAGGAGATCTGGTGGTATAGTAGTTAAAGCATTGGGCTACTAAAGAAAGGGTTGGAGGTTCAAACTCACCAGCTGTTCTATGGGAGAAAGATAAGGCAGTCCCCTTCCTTAAAGATTTATAGCCTTGGAAAGCCTATGGGGCATACTCTATCCTAAAGGGACAGTTGGAATTGACTCAATGGCAGTGGGTTTTAGACATAAACCACATCTCTTGACCTGTTCAAATTGTATCAAATGATAAGTAATAAAGTAACAATTACATATGAAAATGTTGTAAAGCTGGTACCCATGTGGTTTAGTCTTGGAGCAGGTCTTTGTAAAATATGCTTTTTTGAGGGGAGGGGGGCTGCCTAGGACCTAAACTTGGTTTAATAGTTTTGGGAATTATCTACTATGTCATCTTGGTGGGAAGCATTGGTGGTTCAATGGTAGAATTCTCATTTCCCATAGGGTAGACCCAGGTTTGATATTCAGCCAACACACCTCAAGGCATTCGCCAACCACCTGTCAGTTAGGCTTGTTCGTTGCTGTGATGCTAAACAAGTTCAGCAGAATTGCCAGACTGAAATAGACTAGAAAGAAAGGCCTGGCAATCTATTTCCTAAATCACCCTATGGATCACAATGGTCTGATCCCCAAATGATCGTGGGGATGACACAGGAACACACAGCATCTTGGTGTGTTCATGCATGGAGTTGCCTTATCCTGGGGGCCAACTCAACAGCAGCTAACAACAATAACAACAATGTTGGTAGAAGGTAGACTGTCTAGTGGTAAGGATGTTTGGAGGAAGATCAAATTTGAAGATAGCATGACTAGTTGTGGTACCCAGTGACTAATGCCATGGTGTTGGTAACATAGGCTGCAATGTTTGTTATGTGCTGGTAGACAGATACAGCAGTGCTGTCACCTTACCAGTGCTGTGACATGCTTTTAGGAGTTGCATGTAGATGTATGCCTCTGAGCCTGGCTCTCCACATTTTGTTTAAATAAATTCCTTTTCCCTTTAAATCAATCAGCATAAGTTTTTGTTGCTTGTAGCTAAGCCACTTGACTGATAATAACTTTAGAATGCAAGGAAACATAGAACTTCAGCAAACAGAAGAAATTAGAGATGGATTATCTAGTTTGGTTACTGCTGAGGACTGAAAACGGAGCTAGTTTAAGGGTTTAAATGTCAGCAGCCTATGGAATACAGTGGCAAAACAGTTTATGAAATTAATTGTTTTCCCTAAGGAGCCCTGGTGGTGCAGTGGTGAAAGCACTGGGCTGCCAACTGAAAGTTCTGAAGTTCAAACCCACCAGCCACTCTGCAGGAGAAAGATGTGGCAGTCTGATTCCATAAAGATTTACAGCTTTAGAAATCCTAAGGGGCAGTTCTACTCTGTCTTATAGGCTCACTGTGAGTCAGGATCAACTCAATAGCAATGGATTTGGAGTTTATTTGGCTATTTACCTAGAAAAGGTACCCTTTAGAATCCAGTGATTTTGGGAAATCAAGAGCTGAGGACTATAAAGAGGACTATAAAGACTATAAAGGTGGTTATTTTTATGGATTTAGACTTCTTGAAGAAAAAATAATGAACTAAAACTCTTAATTTCTCAGTTCAAATTCCTAAACTCAGGTCAAAACACAGATAGACCACGGATTTTCTGTGATGTCTAAAATAAAGAAATGAATAACAAAAATACTTCTTATCTCTAGCAACTTAAGGCCAAGATAGGTGAAAACCAAAAACAAAATTTGATCTGTGGGTTGCTCAATTACAAAGTCATTTGAATTCACAGCCTAACCACTTTCTTAACTGAAACCAAGGACAATGATTAGAACAGAATAGGACCCTGAGGATTGAATGGAGATAAAACCAAAAAAACAAACCAGTTGTTGTCAAGTAGATTCTGACCCATGGCAGACCCATGTATGCACAGTAAGAACTGCACTTCATAGGGTTTTCAAGGCTGTGAACTTTTGGAAGCAGATCACCAAGACTTTCTTCTGAGGTACCTCTGGGTAAATTCAATCTGTCAGCCTTTCAGCTAGTAGTCAAATGTGAGTTCTGGTGGTATAGAGCCTAAGGCATTTAACTGCTAACCAAAAGGGTGGTTCAAACCCACCAGCCACTCCTCAGAAAGAAGATTAGGCAATCTACTTCTATTGTGATACCACCTTGGAAACTTAATGGCAGTGAGGTTGTTTTTGTTTGTTTGTTTTTGTTTTTTGAGGGATTCCTGAGTGGAGATACATGGGAGAATTCAAAGACTTATTGTGCTCCACATCCCCAAATCCTACATGGGCTTTACTTGCCAAGTGATGGCAATTATGAGATTGTTGTTGCCTTGATCTTGATCCTATGAACCACACCTGACCTGAGGGTGTTGCCTTGAAACCTCACATGCTTCCCCAAACCTTCCTCAACATTCTTTTCTTTTCTCTCACTACAGAGTCCTACCTCAGCATGCCTCAAGAGGCCAACTGAAAAGGCAACCCTTAAAGGAGAAGATTTACTCACTACAGGAGTCATGAGAGTCAGCTAATTTATAAAAGCAAAAATCTGAAGAATACTTGTGGAGAGAGATTAAATGAAGGCAGAACACAGGTTTAGATCAGGCTGAATTTATTGATATGTAGGCAGTTACGAAAGGTTCTAGATTCAATGAACTCACGTCAACATTTGGGCCTATTAGTCTCCTATTCAACTGGCTCACTGAAATCTAGGCTTGTGGTGGCCTGGGCAAATAATAATGCTAGTTGCATTTGTGTAGCACTTACTAGGTTCCAAACACTATTTAAAATGTCTTCATATATTAAATTATTTAATCCTAATATTAAACCTTTGGGCTGTGTTTTATCATCCCTGTTTACAAATGAGGAAACTGAGGCATATAGGTCCAACAATTTCCCACATGCAGCTTTTAAGTTGGAATTCAAAGCAGATAGCCTCACTCTAGAGTCTGAGCTTTTAACCTCTATGTCAAAGTTCTTATGAAAATGAGATGCCATAAATATTTTGGTATTATATAGATGAAGGAATCCCAAAACTTAGGAAAATAGATTATATAGAAAATAGAAAATTTAAGAGCAATATCAGGTGTGACCTACTCATTTCTCTCAATATCATGCTCCCTAAAATGACACAGAAGAGACATTCCCATCAGCCTTGAGAAGTCTACTGCCTGGGGAAATACCAGTGTTATTAAAGAGGACCATAGGCTCATGGTTCACAACTAAGAGTCATGGCATCCAATTCCCAAACCTACTGTCCACCAACCTAGATGTCCTTGAATGAAAGAGAGGCTGGACACTAGCAGCGGACACCATTGGCTGGCTATCCCAAAGCCATTCCCAACCCCATTTCCCTTCCCACTATAGAGTCTGGAAAGCCAGCCTCCACTAGAGTTGGTAGTGGAGCAGCATATGACCCAGTTCCGGACAGTGAGAGTTAAGAAAAAGTCCACTGAATGATTCTGGGAAAGATATTTTGTTTGTTTTTAATGGAGATGCAGGAAAAGATAGGTCCTCACTTTATTCAACCCTGTACTTCCTGCCTTTGAAGGAGATAGTATGCCTGAAGCTGCAACAGCCATCATTCACACACTAGATAGAAGGCTGAACTGAGAAACCACTGGATGATGCAGCACAGAAAGATGGAAAGAACCAGGTCCTTGGAGAGCCATTTCCAGCAAGTATGTACCTCTGGGCTTCTTTTTATATGAGAGAAACACATGTCTACTTTTAAAGACGTTATTGGTCCACTTTTCTGATGCCTAAAGCATTCCTAAATGATAAACTAACCGTTAAAGAAGGACCCAGAAGAACATCACAGATATGTACTATGTATCTTCCTTTCAACAACCCGAAGAAATTGCAAAACAGGTCATACGCTTATCTTTTACTTCTCAAAAACTTTGAAGGAGATGACAAAAAAAAAAAAAAACCACCATAATTTGTAGCAATATATTTTAAAATCTCCTTTCTTTTTCTATCTACTTTGATCACACCATAGAGCTGGTGTTGCAGAGCATCTTGCTCCACGGTTCTCCAACTCTTTCTTTTCTCCTTTTCTCTTCCCCTTCCCTATTGTCTTAGTTTCTTAGTGCTACTATAAACAGAAATGCCACAAGTAGGTATTTTCTTATTTTTGCACAGTTTAGCAGGCTAGATACCTGCATTCAGAGTGCTGGATCTAGGGAAAGGCTTTCTTTTTGTCAGCCCTGGGGAAGACCTTTGTCTCTTTCAGCTTCTGTTTTTGGTCCCTTGGTGATCTTCAGGTGACATGCATCTTCCCCTTTCTGTCCTTGCTTGCTTTTGTGCCTAATCTTCTCCTTTTATATTTCAAAAGTGATTGCTTTAAGACACATCTTAAACTGATATGGCATATTAACATAATAACATAAACTATCTACCCAAACAGGATTATTACATCCTCAGGTATCACAGCACTCACACTCTCATTCACTGCCATTGAGTTGATCCTGACACATAGTGATCTCCATTGAGTTTCCAAGGCTGTAAATCTTTATAGAATCAGATTGCCTCATGTTTCTTCCTCTGAGAAACTGGTTGGTAGGTTCAAACCACTCATCTTCTGGTTAGCAGCCAAATACCTTAACCCCTGTATCACCAGAGTTCTTTATCCTCAGGTATAAAACAAACCAAAACACCACTACCATCTACTCAATTCTGACTCATAGCTAACCCCATTGGGTTTCCAAGGTGGTAAATCTTTAGAGAATTAGATTGCCCAATTTTTCTTCTGTAGAACAGCTGGTTGGTGAGTTTGAAGCACTAAATTTCTGGTTAGCTGTCAAATGGCTTAGGCCCTGCACAACCAGAGCTACCCTAATACTCAGGTATAGGGGCTAGGATTTACAGCATATATTTGGTGGTGGTGGTGGGGGGGAACGATGACACACAATTCAATCTATAACACTTATGATGCAAACCCCCTGGCTTCTCTTCAGCAAAGAGAGGGCACTGGTAATTACAAAATCTTCTTTGCCAATTATGAACATTCCCATGTTAAAAATTGTCCTTTCAGCAGAAAAGTGAAACAAGATCTGTACCTCACACCATACATAAAAACTAACTCCGGATGGATCAAAGACTTAAATGTGAAACCTAAAACTACAAAGTTCCTCAAGGAAAAAAACTAGGGGCAAATTTAGGAGCTCTGGTAGCATAGTGCCTAAGGCACTTGACTGCTCACCAGAAGGCTGGCGGTTCAAACCC
>NW_006921591.1:1273970-1280326 GCF_000298275.1 Orycteropus afer afer
TTTCATTTTTAAAGTAAAGATGCCTTAATTTTGGGGAAAAAAAAAAAAACACAAAAAAAAATCTGATCCCAGCATGAAGTCAAATTACATTTGAGAGTGTTGCATTTTCACAAATTGCATACATTAAAAATAATAGCATGTTTTCAAAAATAGCTATGATGCTTTAAATGATATTTTATGTGTTATGATTGAATTGTATCCAAAAATATATATATATTATAAATCGTTACCTCTATTCCTGTGGTTAAAAAGACAGGAAAGAAAAAAAAGACCAAAATGGATGCCAGAAGAGACTCTGAAACTTGCTCTTGAACAGAAAGTCGTGAAAGCAAATGGAAGAAATGAAAAGATAAAAGAGCTGAACAGAAGATTTCAAAGGGCAAATCAAGAAGACAAAGTAAAGTATGATAATGAAATGTGCAAAGATATGGAGTTAGAAAATCAAAAGGGAAAACATGCTTGAATTTCTCAAGCTGAAAGAAATGAAGAAAAAAATTCAAGCCTCAAGTTCCACTATTCAGGGATTCTATGGGCAAAATACTGAACAATGCGGAAAGTATCAAAAGAAGATGTAAAGAATACACATAACTACTGTACCAAAAAGAACTGGTCAGTGTTCAGCCATTTCACAATTCAGGAATTAACAAATAATCAAGAACTGATGGTATTGAAGAAGAAGTCCAAGCTACACTGAAGGAATTGGTGAGAAACAAGATACCAAGATTGATAAAATCACCATTGCGATGTTTCAAAAAATGGATGCAATACTGGAAGCACTCACTCATTTATGCCAAGAAATTTTTAAGACAGATACTTGGCCTACCAAATGGAAGAGATTCATATTTGTGCCCACTGCAAAGAAAGGTGATCCAATAGAATGCAGAAATTATTGAACAATAGCATATGTAAGGAAAAATTTGCTGAAGATAATTCAAAAACTCTTGCAGCGGTGTACTGACAGAGAATTGCCAGAAATTCAAGCTGGATTCAGAAGAAGACATATGTTTTGGTTATCTAGTGCTGCTATAAATACCAGCACATACCACAAATGTATGGCTTTAACAAATAGGGATTTATTCTCTTACAGTTTAGGAGGCTAGAAATCTGAGTTTCAAGTGCCAGCTCTAGGAGCTGGGTGAAGGCCCCTTGACCTTGGGCTTCAACTCTGCCACTTGCTCCTGGCACACTGGAACTAGAGGCTTCTCTTAACTCAATCACCTGCTGGCTGCTGAGACTGACAAATCTAAGGTCAACAAGTAAAATGGTACAATCCCAAGATTATTAAGCAGCATGGCAGACCACTAGTTCAAATTCAGAAATAGTTCCAAGATCAGCAGGCAACATGGCAGGGTTGCATGCCAAAAAGCTCAGAGACCTTTCTCAAAACCTCTTCTTATATATTGGAAACAGACCACATCCCTAAGCAGCTACTTAGCTGCTCACAGCATATTCCACCATGGAATTGATTAATAGTCTGATCATGGGGAATAACTACTTCCAGATGCTGAGCAGCTCAAAGCCACAGGACAGCCAAGTTGACACAGAAACTTAACTATCACAATGTGGAACTAGAGATATCATTTTCTATATCACATGGATCTTGGCTGAAATCAAAGAGTACCAGAAAGATGTTTACCTGTGTTTTATTGGCTATGTAAAGACATTTGACTGTGTGAACCATACAAATTATGCACAGCATTCCAAAGAATGGGAATTCCAGAACACTTAATTGTGCTCATGCAGAACCAATACATAGACCAAGAGGAAGTCATTCAGACAGAACAAGGGGATACTGTGTGGTTTAAAATCAAGAAATGTGTGTGTATCAGGGTTGTATACTTTCACCATACTTATTCAATATGTATGCTGAGTAAATAATCTGGGAAGCAGAACTCTATGGCATCAGGAGTAGAGGAAGACTCATTAACAACCTGCAGTATGCAGATGACACAACCTTGCTTGCTGAAAGTGAGGAGGACTTGAAGTACTTACTGACAAAGATCAAAGACTACAACTGTTAGTATGCATTATACCTCAACATAAAGAAAACAAAAATCCTCACAGCTAGACCAATAAACAACATCATGGTAAAGAGAGAAAAGGTTGAAGTTGTCAAGGATTTCATTTTACTTGAATCCACAATCAGTGTCCATGGAAGTAGCAGTCAAGAAATCAAATGTAGTGCATTGGGCAAATCTGCTACAAAAGACATCTTTAAAGTGTTAAAGAGCAAAGATCTTGATTTGAGGACTAAGGTGAGCCTGACCCAAGCTATTATCTTTTCAGTAGCCTACTACTATGCATGTGAGAGCTGGACAATGAATAAGGAGAACTGCAAAATTATTACATTTGAATTATGGTGTTGGTGAAGAATATTGAATATACCATGGACTTCCAGGAGAACAAATATGTCTCATAAGAAGTACAACAAGAATGCATGCTCCTTACTCATTGGAATTCCAGAACAAGAAGAAGTGAAAAAGACCACTGAGAAAATTGTGGAAGACCTGCTAGCAGAAAACTTCCCCCACATCATGAAGGAAGAAAAAATATCTGTCCAAGAAGCTCATAGAACCCCATACAAGCTAGATCCCAAGAGAAAAACACTGAGGCATATTATAATCAAACTTTCCAAAATCAAAGACAAAGAAAAAATTTTGAGAGCTGCCCAGGAAAAAAGAAATATTACTTATAATAATCAAACAGTTGCTGAGCTACAATTACTCAGCAGAAACCATGCAGGCAAGAAGGCAATGGGACGGTATATATAAAATACTGAAGGAAAAGAACTTCCAACCAAGAATCCTATATCCACCCAAATTATCCATCAATTATGCGGGTGAAATCAAGGCATTCTCAGACAAACAGAAATTAAGGGATTTTGTGAAAACCAGACCAACCCTACAAGAAATGCTTAAGGAAGTCCTTCCAATAGAGAACCCACAACAGAGATCAACAAAACCAGGATACATGACATCAACACTAAAACCAATCAGAAATAAATACTCAAAATAAGACCATAAAACATTTTACCTTAAAAACCAAGGAACTCAATCAGCACACAACAACAGCAACCAATCTATCAGAGGGAATAAAACTTCTAGGTACAGACCCTGAAATAGAGAGGAAATCAGGACAATCTCTTCACAGTACACACTGTTCTAAAAATGTAGAGACAAGAATATACTCCAAGGTAACCACAGAGAAAAGTAACAATTCTTCTAAGCAAATCCAGAAGGAAGGAAAACATATGGGTTTAATAAGCACAAAACCAACTATAAAGCAGAAAAGGGAGAAAGCATTACCCAACAAACCAAACTCAGCACAGAAAAGTATATGGGCCAAAGAAACACCAACAACTCAACAAAAAAACAATAGAATGACAGCAATCAATACATACCTATCACTAATTACACTCAATGTGAATGGACTAAATGCATCTATCAAGAGAGAGTGGCAGACTGGATAAGAAAAGAAGACCCATTGATATGCTGCCTATAAGAGACCCACCCCAGACACAAAGATAAAAACAAATTAAGAGTTAAGGGATGGAAAAGAATATACCAAGCCAATGGAACCCAAAAAACGGCAAGAGTAGCAATACTGATTTCTGACAAAATAGACATTAAGGTGAAAAACATCATAAGAGATAAGGAGGGACATTATATGATGCTGAAAGGGTCAATTGACAAAGAAGACATTACAATAATAAATATTTGTGCACCCAATGAAAGTGCTCCAAAATATGTGAAGCAAATATTAACTGAATTAAAAGGGATAACAGACAACTCCACAATAGTAGTAGGAGACTTTAACACACCACTTTCAAGGAGGGACAGGTCAGCTGGAAAAAAAACTCAACAAGGATACAGAAGAGCTCAACAGTACAATCAACCAACTAGACCTCATAGACATATACAGAGCATTTCACCCAACAAAAACACAATTCACATTCTTTTCCAGTGCACATGAATCCTTCTCCAGAACAGACCATATGCTAGGATGTAAAACAAGCCCCAATAAATTCAAAAGCATTGAAATACTGCAAAGCATCTTCTCAGACCACAATGCTATAAAACTAGAAATTAATAGTAGGAAGAGCAAGGAAAAAGCATCAAACATATGGAAGCTGAACAACTCCCTGCTCAAGAGTTCTGGATAACAGAACAGATAAAATGTGAAATAAAAAAATTCCTAGAAATGAGTGAGAATGAAGATACATCATACCAAAACCTATGGGGCACAGCAAAAGCAGTACTCCGAGGACAGTTTATAGCAATAAATGCATACATCAAAAAAGAGGAAAGAAACAAAATCAACACTCTAACTCATCATCTCCGACAACTAGAAATAGAACAACAAAAGAATCTCACAGTTATCTAGAAGCAAGGAAATAATAAAGACGGAGCATAAATAAATGAAACAGAAAACAAAAAATCATAGAGAAAATCAACAAAACAAAGAGCTGATTCTTCAAAAAGATTAATAAAATAGACAAACCATTGGCAGACCTAACAAAAGAAAAGAAAGAGAAGACCCAAATCACAAGAATTGTAAATGAAAAGGGTGCCATCAGAACCATCTGAAATAAAAGATACTGACAGAATATTATGAAAAACGGTACTCCAATAGATTTGAGAACCTAGAAGAGATGGACAAGTTTCTAGAATCACAAGACCTACCTAAACTATCCCACTCAGAGATAGAAAGCTTGAACAACCCCACAACAAGGGAAGAAATTGAACAGGTCATGAAAAAACTTCCCACAAGGAAAAGCCCTGGCCCTGATGGTTTCACTGGAGAATTCTATCAAATATTCAGAGAAGAGTTGACACCTATGCTACTCAAGCTATTCCAGAACATAGAAAAAGATGGAATACTCCCAAACTCAGTTTATGAAGCAAGCATTAATTACACTAATACCAAAACCAGGGAAAGACACCACTAGAAAGGAAAACTACAGACCAATATCACTCGTGAACATAGATGCAAAAATCTTTAACAAAATCCTAGCCAACAGAATCCAACAACTTATCAAAAAATTAATCCACCTGAACCAAGTGGGATTCATACCAGGTTTATAAGGGTGGTTTAACATCAGAAAATCAATCAACGTAATCCACCACATAAACAAAACAAAGGAAAAGGACCATATGATTATGTCAATTGATGCAGAAAAGGCACTTGATAAAATCCAACATCTATTCCTCTTTAGAACTCTCAGCAAAACAGGAATAGAAGGAAAATTCCTCAACATAATAAAGGGTATATATGCAAAGCCAACAGCCAACATCATTATTAATGGAGAAAGACTTAAGGCATTCCCCTTAAGAATGGGAACCAGACAGGGATGCCCTCTATCACCACTTCTATTTAACATTGTATTGGAAGTCCTGGCCAGGGCAATAAGGCAAGAAAGAGAAATAAAAGGCATACATATTGGCAAAGAGGAATTAAAACTATCTCTATTTGCAGATGATATTATCCTGTACATAGAAAATCCAAGGGACTCAATTAAAAAACTATTGGAACTAATAGAGAGGTTCAGCAAAGTGGCAGGATACAAGATCAACATACAAAAATGGGTTGGATTTCTCTACATTAGAAAGGAATCCTCTGATAAAGAAATAAGGGAAACAATACCATTTACTATAGCTACGAAAATGATAAAATATCTAGGAATAAACCTCACCGGAGATATAAAAGACCTATACAGAGACAACTATAAAACACTGCTACAAGAGACAAGGACGCTACATAAATGGAAGAACCTACTTTGTTCATGGATAGGTAGACTAAACATTGTGAAAATGTCAATGCTACCTAAAGCAATCTATACATTTAACGCAATCCCGATACAGATTTCAACAAAATTTTTTAAGGACATGGAAAAACTAATTACTAATTTCATATGGAAAGGAAAGAGACCTCAAATAAGCAGAGCACTTCTCACGAAGAAAAACAAAGTGGGAGGTCTCACACTCCCAGATCTTAAGAACTACTATACAGCCACAGTAGTCAAAACAGCGTGGTATTGGTACAGTGATAGACAGATAGACCAATGGAACAGAATCTAAAGTTCAGATATAGACCCATCCATTTATGGCCAACCGATCTTTGACAAAGGTCCAAAACCCATTAGTTGGAGAAGAGACAGGCTCTTTAACAAATGGTGTTGGCAAAACTGGATATCTACCTGTAGAAAAATGAAACAAGACCCATACCTCACCTCATACACAAAAACAAACTCAAGCTGGATCAAAGACTTAAATGTAAAACCCAAAACTATAAAATACATCAAAGATAAATAGGGACAAATCTGGGAGCCCTGATTAATGGCACAAATAGATGGTCAA
>NW_006921591.1:1282911-1283560 GCF_000298275.1 Orycteropus afer afer
TTGCTTGGGAAAGGGAACTCACCTAGTAGATTACCAGGATGGGGAGGGAAAGGGAGGGATTAATTTAGGGCTAGTTGGGGCTTACACGTTGACATGGGTAGGGGAGGGATATACGGGAAGGATATATGACCACCATGATAACATTAGAAAATGAGAAGACATCAAATTGTGCACACAGGAGATAGATGACAGATGCTAATACCAACCAATGTGCCCACAATACCACATTGCCATTAACACCAAACATTAGACTATACAGATAAACACATAAACACCTGAGATGATCAGGTGGGGTCAGTGCACAGAAATATACTCTAGACCAAAGATAGATTCAGCTGAGGCTAATCTTGCACAGACACCAGTGATACAAAATACCTGTAAGTCCTTACAGAAACAATAGGAGACAGACACAGAAAAATCCTTCACAGACAACCAGACCCTATGGGAGAGAGATCCAATTGATCTACTGTCTCAGGACCATAGTACTGGGGGACACCGGACTCAATTGGCACAACAAAATTCATAAAAGCGTTGCTTCACATAGTACAATGGCGAGTAGTGACTTAAAACTTTAAAGCCTTCAAGTGGCCATCTAAGATGCAACTAACGGTCTCCTAGCATCGTAAGTGTAGAAGAACAACAACAACAA
>NW_006921591.1:1286315-1292148 GCF_000298275.1 Orycteropus afer afer
CTCATGTGTGGCTTTGGTGGTTGGGGCATAAATTTGAATAACAGTCATATTAGGGTCTTCCTTGTAGGCGTATGGATATTATCCTATCACTGACAGCATTGTACTTCAGGACAGATCTTGAAACATCCTTATACATCCTCCCAATACTACGGCCCTGGAATACATTCTGAGCCTGAAATAAAGCTCACACCTAGGGGCAGGCTCTCAGCCCAATAGTTAACAAGATGTACACGCAGACCACTCAACTCAGGATGACACACCCACATACTCTATAGTAATACATCCTTTAGAGCAATAGACTAGGGGACACCAGAGGACCAATATTCAAACTGAGAAAATGCAGGACCAATAGGAGTACATAAATATTATGGGCACAGGGGGAGGGTCATAGGGTAGGGAGGGTAGGAGACTGGGTTAGGGTTGGACATGGCAAATGGGGAATGAAACTATATGTACATGTTATGTTGAATGTAAAACAAGTTTGTTTGTTTGTTTGTTTGTTTTAAAAAAGAATGCATGCTCCTTAGAAGCAAGAATGGCCAGACTTCATCTCTCATACTTTGGTCATGTTATCAGGAGGGACCAGTCCCTGGAGAGGGATATCATGTTTGATAAATTAGAGGGTCGGTGAAAAGAGAGAAAACCCTCAATAAGATGGATTGACACAGTGGCTGCAACAATAGACTCAAGGATAGCAAGGATTGTGAGGGTCCAGGACTGCGCAATGTTGTTCTGCTGTATAAATGTCTCTATGAGTCAAAACCATCTCTATGCCACCTAACAACAACATGCTTGTGGGTATAAACCCACTTGGCAATGGTTATCATTGTTAAGTTAAGGAGGTAGTATTAGTGTAGGGTGTGTTTTGAGTCAATCTCTTTTGAGATATAAAAGAGATTAAACAAGCAATCAGCAGAAGTGGAGATGAGGAAAGAGAGACACTGAGCCACATGAAGATTTTCCAGGAGCAATAGCTCAGAAGAGATAAGGACCTTCCTCCAGAGCCAACAGAAAAAGAAAGCTACCCTCTGAAGCTGGCACCCTGAATTCAGACATCCAACCTCCTAAACTGTGAGAAAATAAATTTCTGTTTGTAAAGACACCCACTTGGGTGGTATCTGGGTTACAGCACCCTAGATAACTAAGACAATATGTGAAAACAAGGAGTTAGGCTTATTCCTACAGAGACTGTATTAATGGCCCTACTAGTTTCCTATTGCTAATGTAACAGAGTATCACAAACTTAACTGTTTAAAACAACACATCTATTCTCTCATAGGTCTGGATATCAGAAGTCTAAAATCAAGATGTTGGCAGGGCTGCATTTCTTCTGGAGGATTCAGGGAGGAAACTATTTCCTTGTCTTTTCCAGCTTTTAGTGGCTGTCCCCATTCCTTGACAGGTGGTCCTGTATCATACTGCCTTTCTCCCTCTACTTCTATCATCCTATCTTATTCTACTAACTGTGATCCCCTGCTGCCCTCTTATATGGACCCTTGTGATTACATTAGATTTACCCAAATGATAGAGGATAATCTACTAATCTCAAAATCCTTAGCTTAATCTCATCTGCAAAGTTTGTTTTGTCATATACGGTAACATTCTCAGGTTCTGGTGCCACATCTGGCAAAACTGTACAAGTCATGAAATGAAGCCACACAAAAGGATTAATATTTTTTTTAAAGGAATGAGGGCCAGGCCCTGAATATTATGCAAGAGCGACCCCTGATGTATTCGTCCTGCTTTATTTATACATAAGCATACGATTACATCATTATTCTCAATATTTCCTTAAGACAATCAAGCATACAATCAAATATTCTTCTACAGTATAATCAAATATTTCCTTATAACAATCAACTATTCCCTAAAAGTTAAAATTTTACTCTTTCCGATACCTGAAAGTATCGAATGATTAGATGAGTTAATGTATCTTACAGGAATAGCAAATAATCACTAAAAATGCATCATTCTAAAACATAATATGATTGTTATGGTACACAATTCTAGGGAGTGAGATTATTACTAAACTACATTATTCTAAGGTATAATTGCTAAAGCATATTATTCTTAGGTCAGGTTACTGAAACTTATTCTTAGGTAAAATGTTATTCCAGTAGAACAGGTTATCAAACATTTTACTGAGAGAATGTTCTGTCCCAAGGGCACAAAGCTGGAGCCAAGCAAGCATTCAACCGTAAGAGAGGCCTTGCCTTCTCTTAGCTTTTGTTAGAACATGTACCTTGCAATCATGTCCTTTTGAAGGTCTTTTTCTTGGTCTCCAACATTCTGGGGATTAGAGCATGGATATCATTGTGGGATATTTTTCAGCCAACTATAGGTCCCAAGTCTTCATCCCTCCTCGGAACCATGTCTTTTGTCATACAATTTTGTCATCCATTAGTGCCCTTTCATCGTAAGTGGGGTGTCTTCTTTACCACTGGACCCTAGGCTTGGCTCTTTGACTTGCTTTGAATAACAGAAAGAGGCAAAAAGTGATGGATTTGAAAGTGAGGACTTTCAAGTAACCTCCTGAGTGCATGCCATTGCCATGGGAGGAATGCTTCCATCAGGCTAGGCCAGTGGTTCCCAAACAGACAAGAGGCATATGAAGCAAAGCTACTCCAATCAAGCTCAGATTAGAGTGGAGCCCTACAGCACTCCACAAACACAAGAGAAAGCCCAGTATCATGGATTGAATTGTGTCTCCCAAAAATACATGTTGAAGTCCTAACCACTGTACCTGTGGATGTGATCCTATTTGGAAATAGCATTTTTCTTTTGTTATCTTAATGATGTTATACTGGAATAGGGTGGGTCCTAAACCTAATCCTTTCTGAGTGGTGCCTTATAAAGGGGAGTATAGACAGAGACACACACACAGGAAAGACAGACACCATGTGATGATGGTGGCAGATGCATTACAAGCTCCAGAACTCTGGGGCTAAAAGAGACCAACAAGCTCCTTCCTTTAGAGCTTCTGTCCTAATTTGGACTTCTAGCCCTCCATATTACTGGAAAATTTTATGAATAGCCCTGAAACATTTTCTGATAAAGTGCCAGAAAATGAACCCCTCAGATCAGAAGGCACTCAAAATATGACTGGGAAAGAACTGCCTCATCAGAGTAGAGCCTACCTTAATAATATGGATAAAGTAGAGCTTTCAGGGCCTCCATTTGTTGAAGTGGCATGACAAAATATGAGAAGAAGCTGCAAACATCCACTGATAATCAGAACATGGAATGTATGAAGTACGAATCTAGGAAAATTGGAAGTCGTCAAAAATGAAATGGATGGCATAAAGATTAATATCCTAGGCAGAAATGAGCTGAAATGGACTGGTTTTGGCTATTTTAATTCAGATAACCATATGATTTACTATGCTGGGAATGACAAAGTGAAAAGGAATGGCGTGACATTCATTGTCACAAAGAATGTTTCAAGATCTATCCTGAAGTACAATGTTGTCAGTGATAGAATAATATCCATATGCCTACAAGGAAAGCCAGTTAATACTACTATTACTCAAATGTATGCACCAACCATCAAAGCCAAAGATGAGGAAATTGAAGATTTTTACTAACTTCTGGAGTTTGACATTGACCAAACATGCAATCAAGATGTGCTGATTATCATGGGTGACTAGAACGCATGATAGAAACAAAGAAGAATCACTGATAGTTGGAAAATTTGACCTTGGAGATAGAAATAATGCTGGAGATTGCATGATAGAATTTTGCAAGACCAACAGCTTATTGATTCCAAATACCTTTTTTCAACAACACAAACGATGGCTATACATGTGAACTCTGCCAGATGGAGTCCACAGGAATCAGATTTACTACATGCCAAAAGGGCAGGGAGGCCACATCTTCTGACCTCCTCTAACCCCACAAGAGGAAGACAGAATCACCATCAGTAGCCCAAGGCATATCCCTGTGAGGCCAGACATGTCACTTTCGTCCAGCCCTTTCACTAAACCTGACATCAAATGTTCCTCCCGCAGCACCCACCACCTCTCTGCTGGGTTTGATAATTCACTGCAGTGGCCACACAGAACTTACAGATTATAAGGTTTATTAGACAAGCAACAGGCTACAATTTAAGTTCAGGAACACACTCAGTCTCTCTTAGCCCACTGTCTCTCAGCCAACAGTCTCTCTCCAAGCAGTGTGTGTCTCTCATATCTCTATCTCAGCAATGTGTGTCTCTCGTGTCTCCCAGCTGGCAGTGAGATACTATTCTTCTGCCTCTAGGAGGGCTCCTTTTGAGCCTGGCAGAGTGGCAAACTAACCAATTCCAACATCAGAATTCTATATACCTGAAAGAGAGCAAACTTCCTAGAAAATTACTTATGAACAGGAACCAGACAGGGATGCCCTCTATCACCACTTCTATTTAACATTGTATTGGAAGTCCTGGCCAGAGCAATAAGGCAAGAAAAAGAAATAAAAGGCATACATATTGGCAAAGAGGAATTAAAACTATCTCAATTTGCATATGATATGATCTTATACATAGAAACTCCAAGAGACTCAATAAAAAGACTACTGGAACTAATAGAGAGGTTCAGCAAAGTTGCAGGATACAAGATCAACATAGAAAAATCAGTTGGATTCCTCTACACCAACAAAGAGTCCTCTGATAAAGAAATAAGGGAAACCATACTATTCACTACAGCAATGAAAAAGATAAAATATCTAGTAATAAACCTCACCAGAGATACAAAAGACCTATACAGAGAAAACTATAAAAACACTGCTACAAGAGACAACAAGGGTACTTCATAAATGGAAGAACCTGAATAGTTCTTGGATAGGTAGACTAAACATTGTGAAAATGTCAATACTACCTAAAGCAATCTATACATTTAACGCAATCCCAATACAGATTTCAACAAAATTTTTTAAGGACATGGAAAAACTAATTACTAATTTCATATGGAAAGGAAAGAGACCTCGAATAAGCAGAGCACTTCTCAAGAAGAAAAACAAAGTGGGAGGTCTCACACTCCCAGATCTTGAGAACTACTATACAGCCACAGTAGTCAAAACAGCATGGTATTGGTACAATGATAGACAGATTGACCAATGGAACAGAATGGAAAGTTCAGATATAGACCCATCCATCTATGGACAACTGATCTTTGACAAAGGCCCAAAGCCCATTAAATGGGAAAGAGATAACCTCTTTAACAAATGGTGCTGGTAAAACTGGATATCCACCTGTAGAAAAATGAAACAAGACTCATACCTCTCACCCCATACACAAAAACAAACTCAAGCTGGATCAAAGACTTAAATGTAAAACCCAAAACTATAAAATTCATCAAAGATAAAATAGGGGCAAATCTAGGAGCCCTAATTTATGGCATAAACAGACTGTCAAGCATAACCCAGAATGTGCAGGAGACAGAAGAGAAGCTAGATGACTAAGACCTCTTAAAGATTAAATTCTTGTGGTTATCGAAAGATTTTGTCAAAAGGGTAAAAAGAGAACCTACAGATTGGAAGAAAATATTTGCCTATGACATATCTGACAGAGGACTTATCTCTAAAATTTACAGAAAACTTCAACACCTCAACACCAAAAAGACAAATAACCTAATTCACAAATGGGCAAAAGACATGAACAGACACTTTACCAAAGAAGATATACAAGCAGCCAACAAACACATGAGACATTGCACACGATCATTAATCATTGTTGTTTGTTGTTTATGTGCTGTCGAGTCAAACCTGACTCATAGCAACCCCTCCTTGGGTTTCTGAGGCAGTATCACTACGGAAGTAGGATTGCCCAACCTTCCTTCTGAGGAGTGGCTGGTGGGTT
>NW_006921591.1:1293057-1320319 GCF_000298275.1 Orycteropus afer afer
AAAAGAGCTGAACAGAAGATTTCAAAGAGCAGCTTGAGAAGACAAGGCCAGTTATTATAATGAAATGTGCAAAGACATGGAGTTGGAAAGGCCAAAGGGAAGAACACGTTTGGGCTTTCTCAAGCTGAAAGAACTGAAGAGGAAATTTAAGCCTCGAGTTGCTATATTGAAAGATTCCATGGGCAATATATTGAATAATGTAGGAAATGTCAAAAGAAGACGGGAGGAATACACAAAGTCACTGTACCAAAAAGAATTGGTTGATGTTCATCCACTTCAGGAGGTGGCATATGATCAAGAACCAATGGTATTGAAGGAAGAAGTCAAAGCTACACTGGGGGAAGTGGCAAAAAAAAAGCCTCCAGGAATTGACGCATTGAGATGTTTCAACAAAAGGATGCTGCACTAGAGGCACTGACGCACCTATACCAAGAGATTTGGACGACAACTACGTGGCCAACTGACTGGAAAAGATACATATTTGTACCCATTCCAAAGAAAGGTGATCCCACACAATGTGGAAATTATCGAACAATATCATTAATATCACATGCAAGTAAAATCTTGCTGAAGATAATTCAAAAACGGTTACAGCAGTATATTGACACAAAACTTCCAGAAATGCAAGCTGGATTCAGAAGAGGACATGGAATGAGGGATAGCGTTGCTGCTGACATCAGATGGATCTTAGCTGAAAGCAAAGAAGACCAGAAAGATGTTTACTTGTGTTTTATTGACTACGTAAAAACATTTGATTATGTGGATCATAACAAATTATGGATAACATTGAGAACAATCGGAATTCCAGAACAATTAATTGTGCTCATGAGGAAGTTGTACATAGTCCAGAAGGCTGTCATTTGAACAGAACAAGGGACACTGCATGGTTTAAAATCAAGAAGGGAGTGCATCAGGGTTGTATCCTTTTACCATACTTACTCAATTTGTGTACTGAACAAATAATCTGAGAAGCTGGATTATATGAAGAAGAATATGGCATCAGGACTGGAGGAAGACTCATTAACAACCTGTGTTATCCAGGTGACACAACTTTGCTTTCTGAAAGTGAGGATGACTTGAAACACTTACTGATAAAGATTGAAGAATACAGTCTGCAATATGGATTATAACTCAATGTAAAGAAAACAAAAATCCTCAAAACGGGACCAATAAGCAGCATCATGTTAAATGAAGAAAAGATTGAAGTTGTCAAAAACTTCACATTACTTGGTTCTACAATCAACACCAATGGAAGCAGCAGTCAAAATATCAGCCGTCGTAAAGTGTTGGGCAAATCTGCTGCAAAGGACCTCTTTCAAGTGCTGAAGAGCAAATATGTTTCCTTGAAGACTAAGGTACACTTGATACAAGCCATGGTATTTTCAGTTGCCTCATATGCATGTGAGAGCTGAACAATGAAAAAGGAAGACCAAAGAAGAGTTGATGCTTTTGAGTTGTTGTGTTGGTGAAGAATGTTGAAAGTACCATGGACTGCTAAAAGAACTAACAAATCTGTCCTGGAAGAAGTACAGCCAGAATGCTCCTTGGAAGTGAAAATGGCCGAACTTCATCTCACCTACTCTGGTCATTTGTAAGAAGAGACCATTCCCCGGAGAAGGATATCATCCTTGGCAAAGTGGAGGGACAACAAAAAAGGGGAAGGCCCTCAGGAGATGGATTGACACAGTGCCTGCAATGATGGGCTCAGGTATAGCAAAGATCGTGGGGCTGGCACAGGACTGGGTAGTGTTTCGTTCTGCTGTACATGAGGTCTCTATGAGTTGGAGATGACGTGATGGCACCTAACAACAATGACAACAAGCCCCCTGAGCTGTGAGAAAATAAATTTCTGTTCTTTGAAGCCACCCATTTGTGGTATTTTGTTATGACAGCCCTAGTAAATTAAAACATTCAGCTAAAAGCAGATAGTTCCTTTTACTAACTCTCAATGTATGAGAAATAAATGCTTATTGCAAAGTGCCACTGACTTTTTTTTTTAATGCAACACAGAATTATTTTTATTTGTACAAGAGTTTAAGGCCCAAGAGAAAACTTCCAATGTCCATTATACCTACATTCATGTGAATTCTATTACACACACACACACATACACACACACATCTTTCATTTTATATACATCAGACTTAATTTTTTTAGTTCTTTGCAAAAGCTGCTTCCAAATAAAATTTCATCTGGGCTGAAGCAAAGAGGAACAATGGAAAAATTAGATGAGGTAGTGATTTAAAATAGAGGAACCACCTTTCTTGGAACATCACGAGCAGAAGATTAAATTATGAGGTCAGTTATTTGCTGGAAGAGGCTTTGAAAAGACCTTAAAATTCTGTAAAGTAAACCCTCAGGTATTGTCTATCAATTCTTTTCCCTGATTTACAAATTTTGCAATTTTGAATTTTCAAAGTGTATTCTCTGCTACACTAGTTCAGCAGTTTCTTAATAGGTGGTGTGCTTATGTGTGTGTGTTTGTGTCTATGTGTGTGTCATGAACTGAGAGCCAACTTCTGCATCTTTTTCCAACTTCACTATCCATGGTTCAGTGATATCAGATTGGTAACTGGTAACAGGCAATGGTGGGAGTATTTACACTATGGAAATTTCACTGTAATTATGGATGTGTGTGCATTGAGTCATAATGGAAAGTGTCATGATCAAAACCCTGAAAGCCACAACTCTCATAGTGATTGAATAAACTTCAACTTCTCTCAGTATTCATAAGTTATTTGTGTAAAACCTCCCTGCCCCTGCAAACCTTGACACAGTGGCAAAGCAAATGGAGCTACTACCCAAATTAACTTGGAAGCATTTTTTTCCAGGGGATGTTTGTACCATGGATAGTTAGGTTTCTCTCTTTCTTTTGTCATCTAGCCAGCAAGGAAGGGGAAATATTTCATCCTAATGTTTCAGGGTATGAATTGAAATTTATGTCCTTAATGAGCAAAGAATGGGTATTTTGCTTGCATGCCTTCAAAAGATGGTGCTAGTCCCACCTGCTCTATTCTCAGACCATGCCAGCTGTCTTATTCCTGAGTAAGGTAGGGGATGGGAATTGGCTTTGAATCATGCTGGGTGGCCTTGTCTGCAGTCAAGAAGCACATGTACAGCTCTTTTAGAGATCTAATGCTTCAGAAAGGAGCTCTGGTAGCATAGTGCCTAAGGCACTTGACTGCTAACTAGAAGGTAGGTGATTCAAACCCACCAGCCACTCCTCAGAAGGAAGGTTAGGCAATCTACTTCCGTAGTGATATCGCCTTGGAAACCCAATGAGGGGTCACTATGAGTTGGTTCCTACTCGACAGCACATAACAACAACAACAGTATGCTGCAGAATAACCCACCAGCTCAGTTGGATTGGGAACTAGAAACAAATCACTTTGGCATTGCCAGTGAAGAGTGGAATAACCTCTATGCCAGATGTTGTTGTTGTTATGTGCCGTCGAGTCAAACCCGACTCATAGCGACCCCTCCTTGGGTTTCCGAGGCAGTATCACTACGGAAGTAGAATTGCCCAACCTTCCTTCTGAGGAGTCTTAAACTCAACCTCTGTGTGTTCATCCTTACGAAAAGGCTGAGATGCTGCTCTCTTTTGAATTTCTCATATTTTGATGTGACAAATCACATATTTTGACAAACATAATCAACATTGTGTCTTTGTGATCTTCTGTGGATTTGAAGCTTTGTCTCAGACAGATTTAGGTCATTGATGCCTCTTCTTGTCCATTTTACTAGAATTCACTTTGGCAGAAGTTCAAACAGGGACACTGAGTAGACTCTAATTTGAAACAAACTTTCTTTGAGCTGTATGATGCAAACCATTTCAATAGCCATTGTTCTAGTCTCTCTCAAATCCAAAAACCCACTGCTGATTCCAACTCCTAGAAATGCTATAGTATAGAGTAGAACTGCCCCATAGAGTTTCCAAAGCAATAATCTTTATGTGAAGGAGCTCTTGCGGCACAATGCCTAAGGCATTTTACTGCTAACCAGAAAGTTGGCAGTTCAAAACCACGAGCTGCTCCATGGAAGGAAGAAAGGGTAATCTACTTCAGTAAAGATTTATTGTCTTAGAAAGCCAGTGGGGGTTGCTGTGAGTCTAAATCAAGTCAATGGCAGTGAGTTTCTGTTTAATCTCTACAGAAGCAGACTGCCGCATCTTTCTCCTGCAGAGTGGCTGCTAGGTTCAAACTGCCAATCGTTTGGTTAACAGCTGAGCCCTTTAATCACTGTGCCGCCAGGGTTCCTCTCAAGTCTTTCCCACTGCCATTAAAAGAGGCAATGGCAGGACTTTAGCTATACCTCAACTTCCAAAATCCCTATTCTTTGATTTGCTCAGTTGATTTTTTAGTCACTCTTTTCTAAATAGCTATATAGATGCAGTTTCAAGTCAAGCCCTTACCCACCTCCACAAGTTCCAGCCAGATTGCTGCTATTAAACCTTTCCTATATGGGAATATTGGATGCCCCATTGGTACCAGGGCTACTACAGAGCAACACTTAGTCAAGAAAAACATAAATAAGTAACAACACTTGAAGGTGCAGTAGTAGTCATACACAGTCATAGTAGTTACGCCAGGTGTCATTCTGAGCACTAGTATTAAATCACAAAAATCCTCTGAAGTGGGTGCAGTTGCTATCATTTTACAACTGAAGAAACTGAAGTTATGTAATTTGTTCAAAGTCCCAAAGTCAGTGAATGGCAAAATGTGGATCCAAACCCAGAGTGTTTGGCCCCAGGACTCAGGCTCTTAGCAAGATGACATCAAACACTTAACTTCAAACCCTTTGAATTTCTCTCCAGATTGCGTACTAACTCATTAAAAGAGACCCAAAGGGCCAACCTCACTCTAGTCATGGCAATTCACTTTTCTTTATCTCTTTCTCACTACTCACTGCTCTCACATAACTCCAGCTCCCAGTGCCCTGAAGTTGCAGAGCTGTTTGTAGATGCTTTCACACAAGCTTATTCCCTTCCATTTGGTCTATCAAGTGAAGAAGAATTTCTTTGTGTCTGCCTGAGTTATATTTTTAAAGAAAAATCATAAAACACGAGTGCTTAACTTTATAGCAAAAAAACCTTCTTATGATGCATATTACAATGGATTATAATAATCATAATGGCGTGATGCCAGAATCAAAAGAACCTGTAATAACAATAATAATCCTAGCTCACATTTAGTTGCTGGATTAGTCCTTGTTGAAGTTCACCAGAACTCTGTGTTCCAGAAAATCAGCAATAGTTAAGAAATCCTCCTATACTTCTGGTTCCCAAACACCTCATCACCACCCTTTTGGGTTCAAAAAAGAGCTAACCACGAAGAACTCCATATTTTCATATGACTTAGAAAAAACCTTTCTCTGCTCTCTTTCATGATTCCCTTATTTACCTATCTGTTCCTCGACTTCTTCCTTTCTTTGTCAGTTTTTCAAACTATGGTGGCTTGTGTGTTATGATAATGGAAACTATGCCACAAGTATCTTGAATACCAGCAGAGTCAACTATGATGGACAGGTTTCAGTAGTGCTTCTAGATTAAGACAGACTAGGAAAAAAGACTTGGTCATCTAATTCCAAAAATTAGCTAATGAAAACCCTATGGATCACAACTGAGTATTATCTAATAGAGCGCTAGAGGATGAGCTTCATAGATTGGAAGGCACTACATAATGACTACAACAATGGACTAAATATGCCAATGACTATGAAAATGGCACAGGACCATACTGTTGGACATAGGGTTGCCATGAGTTGAAACTGACTTGACAGCAACAAACAGCAACTAGGGATCCCATACTCTCTCTTTCTTTTAAAACTCTTAATTAATAGATGTTCCTCTTACTGAAATAGTCTGGATAAAAATCATTTCCTTAATTTACAGTGCATTTTTCCTTTGACAGTTTGGTGCTTGACTTGGTTTAAGATTCGACTCTGCTTTGGGTCCTCATATAGTCCACCCAAGTGAGTAGGTCTTTTGGATTCCTTTGTGCTATTTCTGACTGGTTACTGGGGGACCCAGTGGTGAGTCCAACTTCTGGCACATGGGGTCTTAATGACTCCAAAGTCATCTGCTCTTCAAGTTTTCCAAAGAGGGGTTCTTATACTATACAAAGAGTAGGATATAGTATGTACACAAAGTAATGAACATTTATTCAAAATCAGATGAAACAATAAATGATTAGTAGAGAAAGTCTTCTGTAGATTCCTGGTATGCATGCAAGGCTATTCATCTTCTTTCTTGGAGATGGCACCACTGATTACTGTCATCAAACTCCAGGTGGCTGGTCACAAGGCCCATTAATGTTTGCTGCCATTAACATCTTATAGGATGAGCTGAAACTGATGGTTATCTTCTAGAGGAAAACAAGTTGATAAATAGCACAGGGGTGAAACTAAAGTGAAGATGGAGTCTTATTCTAGCAATACGGAGTTAGGCCGAACAAAGCAAAAATGTTTATCCTCGCCATGTTATGTAACCATCACCACTACCCATTTCATTAAATACTCCTTTCATTTCTGGTATCAGCTTCTTTGGGTTTTATGGTCTGACCATTTGATGGTCTCTATAAATGGATTGATGGTTTATAGAAATCTTATCTCTGTTGGGTGACGGATGACAATCTGGTTTGTTAGTCTTTTATTTGTCTATCTGAGCTCAAATTAATTAAGAATTCACAGGTCCTAGGGAGAAAAGGGTGTGCCTGGGTGGTACAAATGTTTACACACTCAATTACTAACTGAAAATTGGTTGTTCAAACCTATCCAGAGGTGCCTTGTGAGTAAGGCCTGGTGGTCTGCTTTTGAAAGGTCACAGTCTTGAAAACACTATGGAGTGTGTTCTACTCTGCACTCACAATGCTGGCATGAGTCTGAATCAAGTCAATAGCAGCTAACAAAAGGATGAGAATAGCTCTTTGATAAGAACCAGTGAGTTTTGTATTTCTGTTTTTGTACTGACCTGTAGCTAAAATTTAAAAATTGAAACTATACATTTTTTATCTGTTTGTATGTATAGTTATGTGTCCCTTAATGAATATAATTTTTCTACCTCTGGATTATGTTACCAAATTAGATTTTAAAAATCTCTTAGCATAATTCTATTCTAATTGACTGAGAGGTGCCTAAGTGCTTACTTATATGGATTGAATAGTCCTAAAATTACCAGAGACTAAGGAATTTAAACTTCTAATACTTTCTTTTACTGTGATTTGGGTAACAGTTTAAGAGCAAATTAGTATTCCATTCAACAATTTATACACATTTTGCTTTGTAAACATTAGTTGCAATTAATTATTCTGAGGGACACTTTCCTCACTAGTGTTGTTGTTCATTTCACAGGCGTATCTGTTTGGCTGCAAAGTGATCCCTGGAGGTGAGTTTCGTTCCAGGTTTGAAGAGGGTGTAAGGACCACTGTTTCAGGGGTTCCATCAGTTATTTCCTATCAGACCAGTAAGTCTTGTTTGATTTTGAATTTTGTTCTACATTTTTCTCCCATTCTGTTCAGAATTTTCTGTGGTCCAGATCAGAGTGGTAAGTAGTGGTGTGGGGCATCTTTTGGTTCTCTAGTGCTGCTCTAACAGAAAATACTACCAATTGGTGACTTTGACAAACAGGGATTTACTCTCTTACAGTTTAAGTGGCTAGAAGCCTGAGTTCAAAGTGCCAGTTCTAGGGGCTAAGTGAAAGCCCTTCAACTGTGGGCTTCAGATCTGCCTCTTGCTCCCGGCCTACTGAAGCTGGAGGTTTCTTTTAACTCAGGTAGCTGCTGGCTGCTAGGGCTAACAAACCCAAGGAGACAAATAAAATGGCACAGTTCCAAGATTACCAAACAACATGGCAGGCCACCAGTTCAAGTCCAGAGACAGTCCCAAGATTGGCAGGAAACATGTCAGGCTGCTTGCTAAATGAAGACTCGGCTACATCCAGGGTCCAAGTATGCCAAAAATCTTCAGAGACCTTTCTTAATGCTTCTTCTTAGTTACTGGAAGCAGACCACATCCTTAAGGCAGCTACTCAGCTGCTCCAGTAGATTCCACCATGAAGTCGATTACCAGTCTCATCATGGGGAATAACTACATCCAGCTGCCCAACTACCCAAAACCAGGCCCAGCCAAGTTGACATATAACTTAAGTTAGCTACCACAGAGCACTATCTAGTTTTTCTGGTCTCAGGGTAGGGCAGGCTGTGATTCATGTGGTCCATTAGTCTTTTGGACTAATTGTTTCCTTGAGTCTTTGATTTTCTTCACTCTATTTTGCTCCAGACAGGGAAAGACCCTGCTTCTTTGATGGCCACTCACTAGCTTTCAAGACCCTAGTTGCTACTTACCACAGTACAATGTTGAATATTGTCTTTGTGAACTATGTTATGCCAATTGACTTAGTTGTCAACCGAGACTGCGGTTCAAAGCCCCCAAGTCCAGTCATTCATTCTCACAAGGCGTTTTGTTATGGCTATGAAGTTTTGTAACTTTGCCCCGTTTGCTCTGGCATATATATGGATATATTTACAGCAAATACTGTAATTACAAATACGGATGTAGAAATATCCTCTGCTAAACCTGTATATGGTCATGGTTATAGGCCTGTTTAACCACCCATATTTGTTCAGCTTGCATGTCTGCCTATGTATCCACCTGTAGATTATTGTTTGCTATTACTAATATTGGGAGCTCTGGTAGCATAGTGGCTGAGACATTTGCCTGCTAACCAGACGGCTGGCGGTTCAAACCCAGCCACTCCTCGGAAGGAAGGTTGGGCAATCCTACTTCCGTGGTGATACTGCCTCGGAAACCCAAGGAGGGGTCTCTATGAGTTGGGTTTGACTCGACGGCACATAACAACAACAACAACATTACTGATATTGCAGGATTGTGTATGTAATAATATTTACCTTTATTGTCTGACTCTTGCGAACCTCTCAGTGTCTTCCTTTGCCTTAGTGATATTGAGTTGATCTTCCCCTTATTGTTTATCACTTTTCCCTTTACCCAAATTAATACATCTTTATTAACTAGTCAATGATTTCCCATCCCATCCTCTCTTATCTATATAATCATCAAAGAATGTTTCATTCTGTGTATAAACCTTTCTTTGACTTTTTATAATAAGGTCTCACATAATATTGTCCTTTTGTGATTAACTTATTTCACTCAGCATAATGTCCTCCAGGTTCATTCACCTTATGTTTCATTCACCTTAGGTTTCTTGGATTCTTCATTGTTCTTTAATGTTGTATAGTATTCCATTGTGTGTATATACCATAGTTTGTTTATCCATTCACCCATTGATGGGCACTTAGATTGTTTCCATTGCTTTGCTATTGAAAATAATGCTGCATTGAACGTGGGTGTGTATATTCCTGTTTGTGTCTTGTTTTTTATTTCTCTAGGATATATACCTAGTAGTGGGATTGCTGGATCAAATGGTATTTCTATTTCCAGCTTTTTAAAGAAGTGCCATATCATTTTCCATAGTGGTTGTATCATTTTACATCTTCATCAGCAGTGTATGAGAATTCTGATCTATCCAAGTTCTTTCTAGCATTTGCTGTTTTCTGTCTTACTGAATTTTGCTATTATTACTGGGTTGAGATGATATCTCATTGTTGTTTTGATTTGCATCTCTTTAATGGCTAATGAGGAGTTCTGGTAGCATAGATCCTAAGGGACTTGACTGCTAACCAGAAGGCTGGCGGTTCAAACCCACCAGCCACCCCTCAGAAGGAAGGTTGGGCAATCTACTTCCGTAGTGATACTGCCTCAGAAACCCAAGGAAGGGTCACTATGAGTCAGGTCCTACTAAACGGCACATAACAACAACAACAGCAATGGCCAATGATTGTGAGCATTTCAATTAGAAAATATTTTTATAGAAAGTAACTCAAATGTTTTAATGTTTCAAGTTCGTACAATTTAGGTAGCTCTGGCAAACAAGACTAATTTAATAGTGTATTGTTGTTGTTAGGTGTCATCAAGTTTGTTCTAACTCATAGTGACTCTATATACAACAGAATGAAACACTGCCGAGTCCTGGCCATTCTCACTATCATTGCTGTGTTTGAGCCCATTATTGCAGCCACTGTGTCAATCCATCTCATTTAGGGCCTTCTGCATTTTTGCTGACCCTTTTCTTTACCAAGCATGATATCCTTTTCCTGGGACACGTCTCTTCTGGCAACATGATCAAAGTATGAGAGACAAAGTCTGGCCATTCTTACTTCTAAAGGCATTCTGGCTGTACTTCTTCCAAGACATATTTATCTATTCTTCTGGCAGTCCATGGTATATTCAATATTCCTTGCCAACACCATAATTCAAATGTATCAATTCTTTCATGTTTCTCACTCATTGTCCAGCTTTTGTACTTATATGAAGCAATTGAAAGTACCATGGCTTGGGGCAGGCACATCTTAGTTCTCAAAGTTTAATAGTGTAAGTTTCATAAAAGCAACTATGTCTTCTGAGATATCAGTGTTAAGTGTAACACAAGCATGCATTTTTATTCTGCTTGAGCATATTCTTTTTAAATTCACACAGGTTTTCTGATCAAAGAAGCTAGTGCTACTTCTACTGGAGGTTTAAGATCATGAAAAATGTAAATTTGTGTTTTACCAAATTGAATTGTTAAACTGACAGATTTTGTTTCAAGAGAAATTAAGTTTTATAGTGTATGAGCTTGAAGATAGTTACCAAATCTTTAGGTAACTTGAATTTTCTTGGATTATTGGTCTACCCTTAATAGAGATTATTCTTCACCAATTATCAGAATAATTTCCTATGCTTTACGTTGACTTGTCATGTCCTTGATTATTCAAAACAACAAAGTCTTCTCATAATAAGATAAGGTTCTTTACAATCACGTTACCTCCTAGGTTTACTTTAAAATTTGTTACTTTCCTTGATTAAATAGGTAGCCGAATATTGTTCTCAGTAACCCAGGATCCTAGCTAAATCAATAGTCAAATTTCCTGACAACTTTTGAGATTTTGTCTTTCCTAAATCAAATCCTAAATGATATCTATTAAATCTAAAATTGTCTTTGAGATTTATCAGAGGGCCTCCAAGAAAATCACAAAGAATTTGCCCTTTCTCCATGTAAAAACAGTGGTACTAGAAATAATTAGATCTGATAGATTAGTACTGATGAGTTGTATAGAAAACTTCATCAAATCAGAAAAAAAAGATACTTAGCCTTTCCTAGGTTAAATTTGTATGAGTAAAATGTTATTAATATAAATATTTCAGAAATGACGTGCTGCTTGGGACTTTCCTAGAGAGTTGTCAGTGCCCTCACTGTCCATATATTTCTATTTATTGGAGTTCTGATGATGTTTTGCCTGAAGAGTCAAAAATAGTATAGTGTTATCAGTCATCATTTCAGTTACTTTTTAAAATGTTAACTTGGTCACAAGTTTCCTTCTTTAATTTGAGTCTAGCATCTTCTAGGCCAGTGGTTTTCAAGGGAAGAGTCTTGTCTCCTACTCTGTTATTTTCCTAGGGATGCTGTAACAGATTACCACAAACTGTGTAGCATTTAGTTTCTCACAGTTCTGGAAGCCAGAAGTCCAAAACCAAAGTCTCAGCAGGGTTGGTTTCTTCTGGAGGCTCTGTAGGGAGAATCTGTTCCATTCCTCTCTTCTAGCTTCTGGTAGTTGCCAGCAATCCTTGGCATTCCTTGGCTTGTTTTTGTAGCATTCAATCTCTGCATTCATTGTTACATGGCCTTCTCTGTGTGTTACTTCACATGGCCTTTTTATAAGGACACTAGTCATTGGATTTAGAGCCAACACTGATCCAGTATGACTTCATTTTAAACAATTACGTCTGCAAAAATCCTATTTCCAAATAAAGTCACACCTTAGGTTCTGGAAGGACATGAATTTGAGGGGACATGATTTAACCCAGTACACTTACAATGGAGTTTTATTAATATGCAGGTGTTTAGAACTTACTCCAGACTAACTGAATCTATTTTTAAGGATTTCATTCTACTTGGATCAACAATCAATGCCCATGGAAGCAGTAGGGAAAAAATCAAAGATTTTATTGTATTGGGCAAATCTGCTGCAAAAGACTACTTTAAAATGTTAAAAGCAATGATGTCACTTTGATGACTAAGGTTCACCCGACCCAAATCATAGTCTTCAATTGGTTCATATGCATATGAAAGCTGGACAATAAAGGAAGAATTGACACCTTTAAATCATGATGTTGGCAAAGAATATTGACTATACCACGTGTGGACTGCCAGAAGAATGAAAAATCTGGCTTGAAGGAAGAATAAGCAGAATGCTGTGTAGAAGAGAGCATAGTGAAACTTTGCCTTGCTTATTCTGGACAAGTTATCAGGAAACAACAAGCACTGGAAAAGGATGTCATGTTTGGTGAAGTAGAGGTTCAGTGAAAGCGAGGGAAATGTTCCATAAGATGGGTTGACACAGTGGCTACAACAATAGGTTTAAATACAGCAGCAACTGTGAGGGTGGTACAGAACAATGTTTTGTTCTGTTGTGCATGAGGTCAGCATTAGTCAGAGCCAACTCAATAGTACTTAACAACAACTGATTTCTAGCGGGACCCTGGGCAATACAATTACATTTTATTTTTAGGGCCTTAGGAGACTTGCTGCTCTTTGGGAATCCACTCTCCAAACACCCTGTGTGTGGTTGTTAGCTGCTGTCGAGTTGGCTCTTAACTCATAGCAACCCATGTACAATGGGATCAGAAAGTCATGCTTGCTAAGGTTTTCATTGGTTGATTTCCAGAAGCAGATCACCAGGCATTTCTTCCCAGTCTGTCTTAGTCTGGAAGCTCCGCAATACACAAGCCTCCACTGACAGATGGGTGGTAGCTATGCTTGAAATGCACTGAACGGGAATTGAACCCAGATCTCCTGCAGGAGAAAATTCTACCACTGAAACACCACAACCCTCCCAAATTTCCTTAAGAAGTACAGTAATTTAAATTATTTTCATATAATAAGGTCAGCCATGACTTGGCCCCTTTCCCACCTCTCTACCTCCTTTCACACATCCCATGCTTGATCCACTGATATTTGAAGTTTCCCATGTATAGCATGTTATTTTACTTCATTTCTGGGACACAGATTGAGATATCCTTGTTACCTTCATCTATGTACATCTGTCAACTTCTTACCCATTTTTCAGAACCCACATCAAACACCTTCCCTGGAAATCTCCCCTGGTCTTCTTGAGCAGGGAGGTACACTCCTCCTCAGCTCTTGCACACACCTCTAGCTCTGCACCTGTCACCCTCTCCTGGGGTGGTGTGATTTTTGTTTCCATGCCTATCTCCCTAGTATACTCCTAGCCCCTTGTGGGCAGGAGTTGCTTAACTGAATTTGTGGTAGCATACAGTTTACATTTAAGTAATACTCAAGAAATACTGGCTCTATTGAATTAACTTATAGCTGTTTGAATTAAAATGAAAAGTCCAATTCATGTTAGGATAGTGAAGGAAGAGAAGAGCATTTGAAGGGGAAAGGGCAGGGTACTGGGTCTTGGCTTTTTACTTAGTGCAGACCCCAGATACCTTTTACAGTCATAACAAGAAAGGAGTTGTTGTTGTTATGTGCCGTCGAGTCAGCCCTGACTCATAGCGACCCCTCCTTGGGTTTCCGAGGCAGTATCACTACGGAAGTAGGATTGCCCAACCTTCCTTCTTCCTTCCTTCCGAGGAGTGGCTGGTAGGTTTGAACCGCCAGCCTTCTGGTTAGCAGTCAAGTGCCTTAGCCACTATGCTACCAGAGCTCCCACAAGAAAGGAGAGGAAAGAAAAAACTTCAGAGTTACTATCTCAGCTGTAAACTGGGTCATACTGAAGCTGGGGGTATTCAAATTGTTTTTTTGTGTCTAGCAAGGCAAACTACATAAATTAATATGCTGAACAATGGCCTGATGAGCCTGGAGGCTTTAATAAATAAAGAGCTGCACCGGGCCAAACAAGAACATAACACTGCCAAATGCCCTGACATCTCAGTTACAATAACAGTGTTTCCTGGGCTGGGGCCAGAGAGCAGCTCAGAGAACATTAAAGAATTTTTGATCCCTTTTGATTGAAGAGGCAATTCTGACATCTTCTAAAAACAGAGTGGACATTTCCAGTTTGCTAAAGTCTTCTACTTGATTCTGGCTTGAAATTAAAACTATTTCTGGATCCTTTCTCTTTGCACTGTTTTTTGCCCCTGTGGCTTCTCCATTTATTTAGGACGAAATGACAGCTGGTGTCAAAGGTATAATTCTGATCATGGTAAGTATTTTTACTAACAGGATTTATTTTATCAAGAAAGAGGGGTAATTCTTGGATGAATACTCATAATTCATCATAGATTATTATTGTTGTTATTTGCCATTGAGTCAGACCCAACTCATAGTGACCCCTCCTTGGGTTGCCGAGGCAGTATCACTACGGAAGTAGATTGCCCAACCTTCCTTCAGAGGAGTGGCTGGTGGGTTTGAGCCGCCAGCCTGCTGGTTAGTAGTCAAGTGCCTTAGGCACTATGCTACCAGAGAATATTTAAATTAGGAGGGATCTTAGAAATTAAATCATTTAATATCTTATTTTACAGGTGAAAAAACTAAGACTCAGAAAGATAATCAAACCTGCTCAAGGTCAGAGAATAGAGGTAAAATTGGTTTAGAATTTCAATGTAGTATTTTATCCATTCTTTGAAATAACTCTAATTTTCAATGCAGTTGTCAGTCAAAAGTTATGTTTAAGTAATCTATTAAATGCACAGTGCCTTTTATGAACTGTTAGAAATAAAACTTAATTTTTACAAACCCATAGTGTGATAGAGACTTCTAGGGCTTACCCATGTCTGATTTACCTTTTCTTCTGGTCACATGGGGCTGATTAGACTTCTTTACTTCTTTGCAGTTGGGAAGGACCATGTAACTAGCTCTAATCAATGTGCTTTGAACAGAAGTGGCTTGTGTCATTTCTGGGCCAAGGCATGTGATACCCAGTGTTAGACGTCCAGTATCCTTCTTTTCTCTGACTGCAGTGACTAAGGAGATCACAAGTTGAGTCTCCGTCAGCCTGGGTCCCGAGTGACAATGTGGAGCATTTCTGCTGACTCATGTGAGATATGTAGTGCACATCAGAAATTTTTATTGGGTTAAGTCACAGAGATTTGAGGATTGTTTGCAGCATAAAAATATTCTGACCTGAGAAATAGCACATAGTAATTAATGTGCTTTAAAAAAAAAAAAAGATTGGAGGTTCAAGTCTGCAGTCTACTTCGGAATCAGCCATTGAAAACCTGATAGAGTACAGGTCTACACTGGCACACATGAAGTCACCATAAGTTGGAGTTGACTTAACAGAAACTGGTTACTGTTTAATATAATAAAGCTTAAATTATTACAATAGCTCTTCCCATGTTACCAAGCTTTGTTATCAATTTATAGGGATTAATGAGACATATATCTTTTCTTTCAGAAAGTTATAATCTAGTGCTGGATAGAGAATGTAGGTAAACAGTTATAAGTAGTTATATAATCTAGTGCTGGATAGAGAATGTAGGTAAACTATGAAAACTGCCATTAAATAGTGCAGACAATGTGCTATGGGAATATGGGAAAGAGAGAGACACTCTCCCATTGATAGGGCAATCATGGAAGACTCACTCATTTAATGAACATTATTTGTGCTTCTTCTATAAGACGCACATTGAAAGAGGGGTCCTTGAAGGCTATGCTGGATTTAAAACTTCAGAAAGGGGTCAGGAAGTCATTCAGTATCTGAATGGAAAGGAGACAAATCCACTTTCACCGATTTTCTTCACAAAATTTGCTTGAGATTCTGGAATTTGAGCTAAATCTCAATTTGGAACTAAGTCAGGAGCCTCAGGTCTCTACTTCCTCAGAGTGTGGAAGAGTAGGCATTAAGTGTGAGTGTTTGCAAAAACTGTTGTCCAGTAGCTGGGGTCTTCAACTCACAATGTCATTTTGAGTAAATCATTTAATTTCTCTCATTCACTTATTTTTTCTCTCATTCACTTTTAATGTCTGTAAATAAGAGAGATGACATAGATCAATGTTTTCTCCAGTATGTACCACAGAATGCTAGTTTTCCAAGACAATTAATAGAAAAGTGTTCAGAAGTCAAATACCTTTGGGAAATTCTACACCCTAGATGCAACTTATATATCTCCTCTTGGAAGCTCATGATGTACATCAACTTATTAAAGACTCTGAATAGTCCTACCCCCAAAGAAACTTGTTTAAATTTGTTTAACCTAGTATTTCCCAAATTTATTTGGGTATAAGAATGCCATCCCCCACCCCCACCCCCACCCCCAAAATACACTTGTTACATCACTCAGATAAAGTGTTGTTTGAAACCTTGGAAAAGGTTGTATGATTTGATCACTATCCTGTATGATTCTGTGATACAAAGATGTTCCTTTAGTTTTCTAGCCTCAGCAAATTGATTTCTCACTTAACATTTCCTCCAATTCTCTTCTGTGAAGAGCATTATGCAAATAATCATAGGGCAAATAATTATAGACCAGTGCCCTTGTTCTAGATTCATTAAAAACAGAGTAAGAGTGGCTTAGAAAAATAAATGTCTTCTCTTTGGTTCTATTCTTTGCATACATTTATTCTCTCATGATGGCTTCCAGCATTTAGCTGGCAGAGGGTAATGACAGATACTACTATCCTTGTTTGCTGTACAAAGCCTCAGAGAGATTGGTCAGAAGTCAGGCTCTTGCAAGTTTTAATTCCGCTCCATACTACCAGAGATCAAGGCTGTAGACAATAATGATGCATATAAAACACTCAAACATTTTTTGAATGAATAAAGGAAGTCAGGCAGATGGGAGGGAGAAAGAAAGGAGAAAGGTAGGTGGAGAGAAAAGAAGGAAGGAAATATGTCAGTCTGTCATGGCTTCTGTCCTCAGCAAGTCTACCAGTCTAGTTTTTATTTGTCAAGTGCCTAGTATGTACTAAAGGGATTTGGAAATCAAAAACATCACTGTTCTTAAGGAGATCACAATCCAGTGAAGTAAATACCTAAGTAGATAATAATAACAATCAACACTACTAAACTGTTTATTAATTGCCAAGCCAAGTTTTAAGTGCTTTACTTGTATACCTGCTCATCTAATCCTCACAACAACTTAATGAGGCAGGTATCATATCAACCTTATTTTACAGACCAGAAAATTGAGGCACATCCAAGTTAAGTATTCTCCAATGTCACAAAGCCAGCAAACATCAGAGTTGGGATTTGAATCCCAGAATTTCAGCTCCAGAGTCTTTGAGTTTAACACTATGCCATTTTTCTCCTCCAGAGTGCTAAATTCAGTGCTGGGATAGATGATTACAGATGTAAATACAGGACATTATGGGACTGACAGTTGAAGCACCTAACTCAGCTAGTGAGGAGGGTTGGGGAATGCTCCTTGAAGGAGGTGGTACTTGAATGGAATCTTAAAGGATAGGAAAGAATTAGCCAACCAGAGATGGAGAAAGGGCTTTCAAGATTGAGCAAACAAAATATATGCCTGGAGATGAGAAAGACACCGACATCTTTTTGAAATGTTATGTAACTTTAGGGGGGAAGCATGAACTGTGAAGAGGGGGTGTGGGGCAGATAAGACTGATGAGGCTAAACAGGGGTCTGTTCACAGGCACCACATATGTTCTGAGGGTCTTGGGACTTCTCCTAAAGGCACTGGTCAGGTGTGGGGAGAAATGATTCTTTTCAGTCAGGCAGTTGAATGCTCAAAGAGGCTCCATCAATTTTGGAGGGGTGACTTTGTTGTCAGTAAGTCCATTTAAGAAGCTCTTGCAGTAAGTAATCCATATGGAAGGTATCTGCAATAAGGAGGGTTAGAAGTAATGAAGAGGTGAAGAGAGATGAGAGATATATAGGAGGTAGAACAGTAGCATCATGGGGATGGATTGGATAAGAGTGGAGAGGGAGGAGTAATTAGAGACTAGCCAGCCAAGGAGAGAGTCTCTAGAGCAGAGTTTATCAACCACAATGCCACTAACATTTTCAGCCTGAAAATTCTTTGCTGTTGGGGGTGTTGTACCATGCATTCAGGATATTTAGTAATATTCCAGCAGCAACCCCCCTCCAAATTGTAACACCAAAAATGTCTCCTGACATTGCCAAATGTTCCAGTGGAAAGGAAGGCAGAAAGACACAATATTTTCCTTGACACCCATGATGGTTCTCAATGTGTAGTCCCCAACCAGAAGCATCTGTATCACCAGAAACTTGTTCAGATACAAATTCTAAGGCCTTGCCCCAGATATACCGAGTAAGAAACTCAGAGGTAGAATACAACAATTTATGGTTTAAAAAAACAAAAACAAAAACGCAAGCCCTCCCAGGTAATTCTGATGCTCACTAGATTTTGAGAGAGTGCATTTGTGATTCAGTGGTAGAATTCTTGCCTTCTATGCAGGAGATCCGGGTTCACTTCCTAGCCAATATACTTCATGTGTGGCCATTATACATCTGTCAGTGGAGGCTTGTGTATTGCTATGATGCTGAACAGGTTTCAGGAGCGCTTCTAGGCTAAGATGGGTTAAGAAGAAAAGATCTACTTCTGAAAATCAGCCAATGAAACCTTTATGGAGCACAACGGTTTGATTCTCAACCAATCATGGGGATGGTGCAAGACTGGGTAGCATTTCATTTCATCATACATGGTGTGGTAGTTAAGGTTGTGTGCCAGCTTGGCTGGACCTGGTTTTGAATGGCTGGGCAGCTGGATGTGGTTATACCCCACTCTTGGCACCAAATTCTGTTTCAGTTCTCTAGTGCTGCTATAACAGACATACCACAAATAGGTGATTTGAACAAATAGGGATTTATTCTCTTACAGTTTTGGAGGCTAGACGTCTGAGTTTAAGTGCCAGCTTTAAGGGCTGACTGAAACTTTCTCAACCTTGGGCTTTAGCTCTGCCTCTTGCTCCTGGCCTATGTGAGCTGAAGGCTTCTCTTAATTCATGCAGCAGAGGCTGACAAACCCAAGGTCTACAAGTAAAATGACACAGTCCTAAGATTATTAAGTGATATGGCAGGCCACTAGTTCAAGTCCAGAAACAGTCCCAAGATTGGCAGACAACATGGCAGATTGCTGAATGAAGACTTGGCTACATGCAGGGTCCAAGTGTGCCAAAAAGCTCAGAGACTTTTCTCAATTCTGTCTTCTTATATACTGCAAGCAGATCACATCCCTAAGGCAGCTACTCAGCTGCTCACAGTAGATTCCACCATGGAATTGATTACTAGTCTCATCATGGGGAATAATTACATCCAGCTGCCTGGGAACTCAAAACCAGGCCCAGCCAAGTTGACACACAATCTTAAGTACCACACATAGTGTCACCATGAATTGGAGGCCAACTCAATGGCACCTAATGACAACAACAAAGTTTGATAACCATTTGTTCCCCAGAAGAGGGCAGAGTCACAGAAGTTAGAAGCTATGGACAAGGCCAGGCATGTCAGGCCTAAAGTGGGCATGTTAAAAATAGATATTAGGAGATTCCTGACAGCCCTGATAAAAGCACGATTGAGGGTGTGCTGAGGAAAGATGTTGTTCTGTCTTAAATTGTAGAGTGAAGATGAGGAGGTGGGGTAAATGGGAATTCCATTTAGACCACTCCTTCCTGAAACTTGGTGAAAAGGATGGAGAGAGAACTAGAGGAAGGTGATTTATTTTTTGGGAAAGGCTTGAATATGTGCATCAATTTAGGCAAAAGGGCCAGTTGGATCCAGGCTTAATACCTACAAAGGAGAAGGAGAAGGTCAAGGAGAGAGAAATAGTTCAGACAAAAATGAAATTCATTAGTAAAAAAAAGCTAAAATATCAAAGAACCTAGTGGTAGAACCACAACCAGCATGTGGTTGAAAGGTAGAGAAGAGTACTTTCTCCATGTTCAAAGTCAGCCTGGAAATGAGCATGGCTCCTTGGGAGAGTCTCATTGAAGATTCATGCCTGGTCTACACACATGCAAAATACTTAATGATTTAGGTGAAGGAATTTAGGACAAAGTACTTAGTCCTCAATTATTTGGACATACCAATTAAAGGAGTTTTCCTTTATTTAATGAGTTTCATTGCTCAAATTAAGAAGTTCTCTTTTTCCACCTCATTGATTCATTTATCTTGCACATAGAGAGGCTGCTTCAGTGGCCTGGAAACTTTAAGTTCATAAATCAGCGTGGAATCCTAGATTTTCGGTGTGAAAGAGTATCTTGGATATGAACTGGTCCAAGCCTCTCCCTCTGGGCAAGTAAGGCAGATAGATATAAGTCCACTTTCCCAGGCAATTTAACTGCACTCTCAAGTGGGAAAACAACTTGCTCAAGAAAACAGAATTGCCTTATTTTCAGGATGTTGTTTTGGCCCTCTAGTGCTGCTATAACAGAAAATATCACAAGTGGATGACTTTAAGAAACAGGAATTTATTCTTTTACAGTTTAGGAGGCTAGAAATCCGAGTTCAAAGTGCAAGCTCTAGGGGGTGGGTGAAAGCCTCTCGACTTTCAGCTTCAGCCCTGCTTCTTGTCCCCAGGCCAGTGAAGCTGGAGGCTTCTGCTGGATGCTGACACTGACACACCCAAGGTGAACAAATAAAATGCCACAGTCCTAAGATTATCAAATAACATGGCATGCCACTAGTTCAAGTCCAGAAACAGTTCCAAGGTCGGCAGACAACATGGCAGATTGCTGAATGAAGACACAGCTACATACAGGGTCCAAGCATGTCAAAAAAACTACAGAGACCTTCCTCAAAGCTGCTTCTCATATACTGGAAGCAGACCACATTCTTAAGGCACCTACTCAGCTGCTCCAGTAGATTCTACCATGGAATTGATCACCAGTCTCATCATGGGGAATAACTACCACCAGCTGCCCAGCCACTCAAAGCCAGGCCCAGCCAAGTTGACACACAACCTTAACTACCACATGTGTTAATAACGAGTTTTATACAATGGCAACATGACTGATATCTGAACATTATCAAAGCATGAAATTTAACGGACAACTTCAGGAAGATAAATAAAAAGCCTGCTGTAGTAGTTAAGGTTGTGTGCCAACTTGGCTGGGCCTGGTTGAGTGGCTGGGCGGCTGGTGGTAGTTTTTCCCCATGATGAGACTGGCGATCAACTCCATGTTGGAATCTACAGCAAGAAGCTGAGTAGCTGCTTTAGGGATGTGGTCTGCTTCCTGTATAAAAGTAGCAGCTTTGGGAATGGTTTCTAGCTTATGGCACACTTGAACCCTACATGTAGGTGTGTCGTTGTTCAGCAGCTTGCCATGTTCTGCTGATCTTAAGACTTTCAATGGACTTGAATCAATGGCCTGCTGTGTTGTTTGGTAAAATTGAGACTGTGCTATTTTACTTGTTGACTTTTGGTTTGTCAGCCTCAGCAGCCAGCAGCTATCTGAGTGTAGAAAAGCCAGTTTCAGTGGGCTGGGAGCAGGAGGCAGAGCTGAAGCCCAAGGTTGTGGGGCTTTCACCTAGCAGCTAGATCCTGGCACTTTGAACTCGGACGTAAAGCCTCCTGAACTGTAAGAGAATACACTCCTGTTTGTTAAACCCATCCCATTTGTGGTATTTCCTGTTAGAGCAGCACAGAAGTAACCAAAACACCTTAAATTGCCTTAAAGCTGTCATTGTTGTTGAGAAAATAGCTAGTTAGTACAACATAACTGTAAAGAAAGACCCTATGGGCCAGAGAGGCAAATTCTCAGGATATTTGCTATACTCACAGCCCCTTTATGAAGACTTCCTTCCAGTGTATTATTATGCTGGTGCCCTCTGAGCCTCGTCTCCTCCTAACTCAGCTTATTGGACTGGAAGCAGACCCCTGGCTCAAACACACCCAGGCTACATCCTTACTGCAAAATCTCTTTCCAAACAGGGGCTTCATTAATTATCTGGACCTATCAGATTCCTTCTCTTTGGGCATTAAACTGGAGCTAAGAGAAGAAAGATTGTTGATAATGGGAACACAATAGAGAAGGGTTTGGAAAGAGGAGGAACAAACCCTGTCATACTAACAATAGAGCCCTGGGGTGATAGTCACCATGACCTGGTGAACTAGCAGTGCTTTGAATTCAGAGCAAGCTTTGGGCTCCAGAGTGAATTTCCAGGCTCTGGGGAGCTCACTTGTGCCACGACTCTATTCCTCTAGGGAAGCTTGATACTGATGCTGTTCGTGGACTAGCATAAGACCAGGTTGCAATTTCTAAACCTTATTTCAAAACAATAATGACAACAACTTCCAAATAAATCCAAACAAAAATCCTTCCTTCCTTCCTTTAGGAGTCTGTGTTGCTTACAACCAGATGCTCCTGGCACCCACTCAAGACCCACATCCCTGGTGTGACCCCAGCACATTTATTTGCTGAAATGAAGACAGAGATTCCCAAGCAATATCTCCAGGTTCTAGTCCACAAATAACCCTCTACCAGAGGAATACTTTCAGAGGGTGGAAGGCTACTTGCTCTGTATTTTCAGTACAGAAGTTGCAGCTGAGTTGAGGGATAATAGGAGTGTTTTTGGAGGGCAGTTTCAGAGACAGAATATAGCTAGCAGGATCCTAGAAAAAGCTTCCAGTAGCACACTTATACCCTGTCTTTCAATCAACCCCTGCTGGGTACAAGGAGGTGAGTAAGACCCATTCCCTGTCTTCAGGAAACTCACAGTCTAGTGGAGAACATAAATATGCAAATAAATAATGCAATACAATGTGATTGGTGCTATTAGAGAAACAAATACAGGTGGTATGGGAACAAACATTGAGGAGGAGACAGAGAGGGCCATTCCCAACAGAGAGAGATGCGAAGTCTGCAGGGGAGAGAGCATGACAAGTTTGCAAACAGACCCTCCTGCACTGTGGAAAGGCATAGAATAAGAAGGTGGTGGGGTGGTAGAGATGGATATGTGGGGACAGGTCACAATGTGCCACAACAGATGTTCCCAAGCCTGCTTGGATCACAGATTCCTTAGTGTCTCAGTTATTTTTCATGGTGTCCTGAGGCCAAAAGAAATACCTAACAGTTCCATTAAGTAGTTGTATCCAAACAATTTATTCATGTTCTGTTGTTGTTGTTGTTATGTGCCGTCGAGTCGGCCCCCACTCACAGCGACCCCTCCTTGGGTTTCCGAGGCAGTATCACTACGGAAGTAGGATTGCCCAATCTTCCTTCTGAGGAGTGGCTGGGGGGTTTGAACCGCCAGCCGTCTGGTTAGCAGGCAAGTGTCTTAGCCACTATGCTACCAGAGCTCCCATTCATGTTCTAATAACTATTAAACAAACAAACAAAAACAAACTCACTGCCATAGAGTCCATTCCTATTGATAGTGACTCCCCACTGGGTTTCCAAGGCTGTATATCTTTATGGAAGCAGGCTGACTTATATTTCTTCTGCAGAGTGGCTGGTGGGTTTGAACTACTGACCTTTTGGTTAGAAGCCAAATGCCTTAACCACTACATCACCAGAGTTCTTTTCTAACAACTATAGCCATTAGAAAAAATAACACATATAACGTGAAAGAAAAATAATATTATTTCCTGTTATTAAATAATTGCAATCATTTACTAGTAGGATATGTGTACCTGTTGGATACTGCATAACCTCTCAAACATTGGAATTAAAGTAGATATGACCACCCTCATTTTCTCTTCCACATTGATTTTGGGGTGATATTCCTTTTTATGGGAGTTCTGGAGGCATAGTGCTTAAGGCACTTGACTACTAACCAGAAGGCTGGCAGTTCAAACCCACCAGCCACTCCTTGGAAGGAAGGTTGAGCAATCTACTTCCATAGTGATACTGCCTTAGAAACCCAAAGACGGGTTGTTATGAGTTGGATCCAACTTGACGACAATTAATTTGGTTTGTGGTTGATTCCTTTTTATCACAACAACCACTGAAAACCCAGCTTTACAGTGACATATCATCAAAAGGAAAGTTATTGGATTTAATGCTAAACTGTGAGTCCCTCAAGCTAGTAAGTAGTTCATGCAACTATACACTTACCCTTTTTCACTCAATCAACCAATGCTGAGTACACAGAAGTATGTGAGACCTGTTCTGTGCTCCCAAGAAGTGTACATTCTAGTGGAGAAAGCAAATATGCAAGCAAATAATGTATTTGTCTATAGAATATTGCTGTTTCTTTAAAAAATTTAAAGTATCTCAGTCCCCTGTGTGTTTCCTGCAGTGCTCTGAGTACCACAGTGCAGATTGGGAACCCCAGGGCCACAATGTAGTTCACGATCTCTAAAAGAGATAAAACTGTAGAACCACAAAACTCCATAGTTGGTGTTACTAACTGAGGATACAAACCAATTATTTACACTTTTAGTGAAAGTCAGGGAAAATCCTCAAAGCAGTTGAAAGAAATGAAACACTCATTTCTTTCAGTAAATAAAAAATTATAACAAAAGAGGTATTGTGTGCTTGAGAGATTAGTTATCATTTACCCTTTACAAATGGTTTTTGTTTTTGCTACCTATTAAATAACCCTCAACCTGGGTGAGAGGCATCATCTCTGGGGTGAGAAAGTATATAGAGTCAACTCTGATCTCCACTCCCAAGCCTGCCAATATTCAGGCTGAATGTGGTGTCTCAGTTTCCTCGGTTTACCACAACAAAATAACAAAAAGTGGTGGCTTTAAAGAAGAGAAATGTATTCTCTCACACTTCCAGAGGCTAGAAGTCCAAATCCACGGTGTCAGGAAGGCCATGCTCTCCATATCTACTCTAGGGAAAGATCCTTTCTTGTCTCCTCCAGCTTCTGGTTGCCCTGATTTCTTCTTGGCATTCCTTGGCTTATAGATGGATCCTCACATGGTGTCTTCTCCTTATGTATGACTTTCTCTTCATGTCTCTTCTCTCTTTTTATAAGATACCACTGAGAAGTGTGGTGCAATTGGTAATGTGCTGGGTTGCTAACTGATAGGTTGGAAGTTTGAGTCCACCCAAAGTCACCTTGGAAAAAAGCCTGGCATTGTACTTCCAAGAAAGCAGCAATTGAAAACTCTATGGAGCAGAGTTCTACTCTGACACATGGAGTTATCATGAGTTGGAATAGATTCAGCTGGAAACTGAAGAAGGGATTAGTAATATTAGGATCCACCCTACTCTGGTATGACTTAACTGATAATATCTTCAGATATTTCAGGTATTTCCCCAAAGAAGGTCACATTCACAGGTAACAGGGATTAGGACTTCAACATATCTTTTTGGGGGATGTGATTAAACCCATAACACTTGGTTAGCCATCCCACTCACTTTTTTTTTGTTTTGCTGGTGATGTGTTCTCTCTGTGTGTGTGTGTGTGTGTGTGTGTTTCTCCAAGCATAGAAACACTCTGAAGTAATTGCTATGGATTCTAGCACTCTTATACTCCAATCTTGAGCTTTGAGTAAATTGTGAGTGAAATTCCAGGAGTTCCAAAGGTCTGTAGCAGCAATAAATGTCAATGGAGACAGAAGAAATTAAACAAAAAGAGAAAAAGTCAGAAGCCAGCCGGCAGCAAAGGTATACCTTGCCCAGAATGGAAAGCCCCCATCAGTGAAGGAGATAAAGGAGAGAATGACTGACCTTTATTCCTGGGAGTTGAGATATAGTAAAAGGAGCTGGTGCCATGAAAAGAAAGGGTAACGAGAGCCCAAGAGAGAGGGGAGCATTTTCCTGTCACTTGTGTGGTGGTGACATTATCGAGTCCCTGCTCATATTGCCTCTGACAGGGTTTGTCTCCCTGGGCTGCCTGAGGAATGCGTAGAGGCATTCTGTGGAAGAACAGGCAGATGACTGCATACACGATTAGAAAGTCACATCAACAACTCAGCCCTGGACCAAAAATAACCTCCGTATAGTTGTGCTACCAGGCCCGAAGTGCTCACCATTGTCACAGTGCTTTTGAATTGGGGCATTGAGTCGCCAGGGTTCCTCTGTCTCCTTTGACATTTATTGCTGCTACAGACATTTGGAAATCCTGGAATTTCACTCACAATTTACCCAAAGCTGAGGATTGGAGTTTAAGAATGCTAGAGTCCATAACAATTACTTCAGAGTGTTTCTATGCTTGGGAGAAACACACACACACACACACACACACACAATGCGAGAGCACGTCACCAGCAAAACAACAAAAAGGTGAGTGGAATGGCTAACCAAGTATTATGGATTTAATAAAGTCTCCCATAATATAATGGTGTTATTTTGGGAAGATAAAGCACCACCAGTTTTTATCCAAGAGTTGGCTTAGATTGGCTTATTTTCAGCCAATACAATCTACTGTATTATTATCTAATAATATATTCTACTTTACCTAATGTTATTGATTGCTGCTAACATATTACCTCAAACCTTGGCTAAAAATAATAAACATTTATTATCTGACAGTTTCTGTTGGTCAGAAATTTGGGAGCAGCATAGCTGGTGGTTCTGGTTGAGGGTCTCTCATGAGGTGTAGTTAAGATTTCAGCTGGGCTTGACGTGAAGGCTTGAACGCAGTTGGAGGATCTGCTTCCAAGATGGCTTATTCACATGGTTCTTGTGAGGAGGTCTCAGTTCCTCACCACATAGGCCTCTTCATGGGGCTGTCTGAGTATCTGCCCAACGTGGATGCTGATTTCCCTCAAGAGTGAGTGACTCAAGGGAGAGAGGCAAGAAAGAACTTGCAATGCTTTTTACAACTTGATCTTGGAAGTTACACTCCATCACTTCTGCCATATGCTATTTGTTAGGAGCAAGTCATTAAATCCAGTCCATGCTCAAGGGGAGGGGAATTCAACTCCATTTCTTGAAGGAAGAACAATCAAATAATTTGTAGACACATTTAAAGCCCACCACAGATAGTTACCCAACTGCCATGAAGAGATGCGAAATGGGACAGGTAAGTTTTTTTTCTTTCCCTAATAGCTTTATTGAGGTGTAATTGACACATCACATAATTCACTAATTTATAATGTACAGTTCAGTGTTATGGTCACAGAATTTTGCAGTCATCACTGCTATGTCATTCCAGAACATTTTCATCACCCCAAAAAGAAACCCTGTATCCATTGATAGTTACTTCCCATTCTCTTTTCTCCTCTAGCTCCTGGCAACCACTAATCTACTTTCAACATAAGTAGGTTTTGACAGAAAGTTGTTGTTGTTATGTGCCGTTGACTTGGACCTGACTCATAGTGACCCCTCCTGGGGTTTCCGAGGTGGTATCTCTAAGGAAGTAGA
>NW_006921591.1:1322198-1325875 GCF_000298275.1 Orycteropus afer afer
AGGAACCCAAGCAAGATAGCAATAGAGATGCCACAATGTGGTGGCCGTAGATTACTCTGAACCATCTCTCCCGTCAGCAGCTAGAAAAGAGGAATAGCTTAGGAAACTGGGTTTCGGTCTGAAGAACTGGCTTTCTGTTTTTAGTGAAGTCCCCGAGAAGCAGACCAGTAGCCTGAGGATTCTGCTGCTTTTGGGGGGAACACAGGAGCCCAAGGCCCACTGGAGGGCTAGGGGTTTAGAGATGTTAGCTTTAGAATCAGGTAGACTTGTGTTGCAATCCCAGCTCTGCTACTGACTAGCTGGTGTCTTTGGTCAGGATATATCACTTTATTTAAATCAAGGCTCCCTCAGAGGATGACAGAGATCTCCCTTTTGATTTTTCACCCTCTGTCCACTGGCACCTAAGACTCAATTTAAGCATACTAATTTCTAAGTACTGTTGTTGGAATTAGTGATATATGGAACACACTTAGTCTGACAGCTTTGCACATAGTATGTCTTCAACAGAAGACAGTTATTGCTACTATTGTCCCTGGGTGGTGCAAATGGTTCGTATGCTCAGCTGCTAACGAAAAGGCTGGATATTCGAATCCACCCAGAGCCACTTCAGCAGAAAGGCTTGTTCTGGTAATCTACTTTTGAAAAATCAACCACTGAAAACCCTGCTTTACTCTGACACTCATGGGGTCACCAGGAGCTGGAATTGACTTGATGAAACTGGTTATTACTTTTATTCACAAGGATGCCTAGGAATAACTTTGATTTAGGCAGGGAGCCACTCACTAACCTCTAGGGCATTTTGTGATGTCAGAATCCTGTGAGCCTCCCCTGGATTCACACCAGGGCCTCTCCTGCTTCCTGGGGGGTGGTGGGGGGAAGTATCTACCTTTTGAATGAAACATGGATCTGAGAAGCTGCTTTGTTCTCACTGCATTTAGAAATACAGTGAGAGCTCAGAAATACTACTATATACATTTATACATATTATATAAAAGCTGATTTCTTCCATTTAAAATGCACACAACTTTTCACACACACACATCTACAAATGCACTGCTGTGCAATATTAGTGGAAAAACAACAACAGCACCAAACTATTTTACAATCCCAACAAACATCTAGCCCATCTGCAGAGGCAGGGTGGAAAGGAGGTCTGACAGGCTCTCTCCATTGCCTCTGTCCTCCTTCAGGCTCGCATTCCAGATCACTTTACGGGAGAGAGTAATGTTTCACAGACCACTGCCTGCTCTGTCCTACTTGCTGCCACCAGCCATGATGTCTCACAGCCGTTAAAGACCAGGGAGGAGGAGTTTCCGTTTGAAAAAGGAGAAAATAACACGTCCTTCTACCAACCTTCCTCCCCACGTCTGACATTCCCTTGGGTGGCAAACCAACGTAACACAGCTGCTGCTGTGGAGTTGGATCCGCTCAGAGACCCCTCCTTGGGTTTCCAAGGTGGTATCACTATGGAAGTAAATTGCCCAACCTTTCTTCCAAGGAGTGGCTGCTGTGTTTGAACCACCAGCCTTCTGGTTAACAATCAATTGCCTTAGGCACTGTGCCATCAGAGCTCCTTCTTGGGTGGCATAAGGATTTAAATACAACACCAGCAGTTCCTTCACTGCACTGGACAGATGACCAGCTCTATGGGATTCCCTTGACTAGGACTTTTCTGACCTCCTTTTCTCACTTGGATACCCTCATCCAACCACTTACCATCATATTCCTTTTTTATTTCCTTCATGGCACCACATTTCAAATTATCTTGTTTGTTTTCCCACATACACCCTTAGAACACAAACTCCACGGGGTGGCAGAACTTGTCGTCTTTCTGCTCTTGTAGCCGAGTTCCTGGAACTCTGTGTGGCACACAGAAGGCCAACAAATATCACTGAGAAAATGAATAGATCCATCTAGTACTTGTTGTTAGGTGCCATTGCTTCAGTTCTGACTCATTTACGTTACTCATTTACATTGCATTTACATTACTCATTTGTGAACAACAAAATGAAACACTGTGTTGTAGCCACTGTGTCAACCCATGTCATTGAGGGTCTTCCTCTTTTTCACTGACCCTTTTCTTTACCAAGCATGATTTCCTTCTCCAGGGACTGATCCCTCCTGATAACATGTCCAAAATGTATGAGATGAAGTCTTGCCATCTTTGCTTCTAAGGGAGCATTCTTGCTGTACTTCCTCCAAGACAGATTTGTTCATTATTCTGGCAGTCCATGATATATTTAATATTCTTTTTTAACACCATAACTCAAAGGCATCAATTCTTCTTCTTCTTCCAACACTTAACATTTCACAAAGCCCTTTCCCTTTTGTGCATTATCTAATTTGATTCTTCCCCAAACCCCACAACATAGTTATTTTTATTGGTTCTATTTTATAGATTGTGAAACATTAGTGGTACAGTGGTAGACTACTCACCTTTTGTGCAGGACACTCAGGTTAAATTCCTGGCCAATGTATCTCATGTGCAGACATCATTTATCTGTCAGTGGAGGTCTGCATGTTGCTATGATGCTGAACAGGTTTCAGTGGAATTTCTAGACTAGGATAGACTATGAAGAAAAAGGCCTGGAAATCTTCTTCAAAAAATCAACCAATGAAATCCTCATACACTGCTGATGGGATTGTAAAATGGTACAACCATTGTGGAAAATGATATGGTGCTTCCTTAAAAAGTTGGAAATAGATAGAAGTACCATAAGATCCAGCAATCACATTACTAGGTGTATATCCTAGGGAAATAAGAACTGTGACATGAACAGATATATGCACATTCATATTCATTGCAACATTATTCACATTAGCGAAAAGATGCAAACAATCTAAGTGTCCATCAATGGATGAATGGATAAACAAACTATAGTACATACACACAATGGAATACTATACAATGTTAAAGAGTAAAAATGAATCTGCAAAACACTTCATAATGTGGATGAACCTAGAGGACATTATACTGAGTGAAATTAGTCCATCACAAAAGGACAAATATTGTATGAGACTGCTACTGTAAAAAGTCAAGAGAAGAAAGAATCACTCTTTGAAGTCTACCAGAGGTGGGAGGGCAAAAGAGGGAAAATTACTAACTAGAGGGGAGATATATTAACTTAGATGAAAGGAAAGGTAATATACAATAAGGGGAGAGGTCAGAATAAAACAATCAAGGCAGAGAAAGACACTGGGAGAAGCACAAGATTGAAAGGCAACAAAGGTGAAGACTATTGCATACCAATCCTGCAACAACAGTAACAAATATAAACTCTGGGTGGATATGTTCAGCTTGAACAGAGAAGGGAAGGTAAATGGGATTATAACCACAAATATATACAAGTTTGGCAGATGATATGTCTAAGTATGGATTTACATGTGTTGCAAATATATCCATGAAAATAGTAGACCATGCAGGGGCAAAATATGAAAACTTTGTAGCCATAACTAAACACCTTGAGGGAATGAGTCTCTAGGCCTAGGGGCTCAGGATTATAGTCTTGTGGGATGCTAAAGTCAATTGCAGAAGACCAGGAGAAAGGGGATTAAAAGCCAGGAAGCCAGAGAGAAGAGCAGTCATCCGAAGGGATTAGGTGAGGAGAGGCAACTCAGGCCCGCCCAGAGTAGCAGGCCGGAAGAGCAGGAGAAAGGGGATAAAAAGCCAGGAACCC
>NW_006921591.1:1329090-1333444 GCF_000298275.1 Orycteropus afer afer
CAGACTTCGTCTCACCTATTTTGGTCATGTTGTAAGAAGGGACCATTCCCTGGAGAAGGATGTCATGCTTGGTAGGGTGGAGGGTCAACGAAAGAGGAGGAGGCCTTCAACGAGATGGATTGACAAGGTGGCTGCAATGATGGGCTCAAGTATAGCAGGGATTGTCGGGCTGGTGCGGGATCGGGCAGTGTTTTGTTCTGCTGTGCATGGGGTCGCTATGATTCGGAAATGACTTGACGGCACTTAACAACAACAACAACAAAGGGCAATTGGCATGACAGTCCACAAAGACAATGTTTTGCATTCTATGTTGGTGAGTAGTGACTGGGGTCTTTTTTTTTTTTTTTTTTTAAATACTATTATATTATTTTTTTCAGTGAAATTTTACACAGTAGTTTAGGTTCCCATTCAACAATTTCTACACAAGTTGTTCAGTGACATTGGTTACATTCTTCATACTACATGAATGTTCTCATTATTTCTGTTGTGAGTGTTCCATTTCCATTAATCTGGTTTCACTGACTCCTTTTTCATCTTTGTTTTAAAGTAATTGTTGCTTATTTGGTCTCATGTAGGTGATTTTTTTTAAAGGAACACAGTACTTACAAGTGATATTCATAATTTTTTTGAGCCAATTTGCTATTTAGTTATAAGGTGACCTCAGGGGTTAGTTTCAGGTTTAGGTTTGAAGAGTAGCTCAGGTTGATAGTCTCAGAGAGTCCTCTAGTCTCAATGAGTCCAATAGGGTTTATTTATCTATTTATTTATTTATTTATGTTTTTTTAGCAATTGAGGTTCTGATTTTTTCTCCCATTCTATCAGGACCATATATTATAGCCTAATCAGAAGGTTGGTAGTAGTAGCTGGACACCATCTAGTTCTTCTGATCTCAGGGTAGGTGAAGCTGTGGTTCATGTAGACTATTTGTCCTTTAGCTCAGTTTTCTTCTTTCATACTGGATGAGTAGAGACCAATAATTGTAGGTGCTCATGGCTTTTTAGTGGAGTTCTCTATCTTCTCAGATGCCACAGATAATGGATTTAGAGATCCATTCCTCCCCACTTCCCCGCAAGCTGGGGACCCAGGTGATCCTTCTCTCCTCTCACTGGTTGCATCCTACAACCATAAATACCTTGGAGCACAGGGGGGACTGAAGATCTGCCAAGTTCATTGCTTTTCAAGCCTAGCTGGAGAAAGGCGGCGAAACTCTTGATTTTTACTCTCCCAGTGGGTGAGGAGCAGAGGGCTCTGCAGAGCTGAGGAGATGGCTGGTTGGGGACTGTGCTTTGAGCAGTCAGAGGTTTTTGCAGCACACAGGGCTTAGGGGACAAGGGATCCTCCCTCCAGTGACTGGGTCTTAAAAGCTTGTGAGCAGCCATCTAAGGGGCAACTATTGCCCTCTCCCCATCCAGAGAAAAACAGAGTGAAGAAAATCAAAGACACAAGGCAATAATAAGTACAAAGCACTAATGGACCATGTGAACCTCAGTTTCCATGACCCTGAGACCAGAAGAATTGGATGATGCCTGGCTACCAGTGCTGACTTCTTTGAAAGAGATCACAAGAGGAGGTTCCAGATAGAGTGAAAGAAAAATGTGGAACCAAACTCAAATTCACGAAAAAGACCAGGCTTACTGGTCTGTTAGACACTAGTAGAACCCTCAAGACTATGGCCCTTCAACACCCTTCAAGCCAGGAACTGAACTCACCCCCATGGCTCAACTTTCAGCCAAATGATAAACAGGCCTATAACATAAACAATAACACCAGGAGGCACACATTCATTAGAATAACCATACGAGATCAAAGGGCAGCATTTGCCCAGGAATAAAGCTCCGAAGATGGGAAGGAATAGAAAATGGTGAAGGGAAATGGCAAATACAGGGAGGAAGTGGGAAGAGTGGTATTGCATTGTGGGGATTGCAACGAATGACACAAAACAAAATGTGTATGAATTGTTGACTGGAAAATCAATTGGCTCTGTAAACTTTTGCCCAAATCATGATTAAAAAGAATAAATAAATAAAACTCTGATCCACAATTGACTGTAGAAATGATGAAGAACTAGGCAACATTTTGTTCAGTTTTGCATGAGTCATGGGACTTGATAGCAGCTGACAACAACAAGAACATTTTATAGATGAGCAAACCAAGCATCTTGATCTCTGAATGATTTAGCCACATGGCTAGTAAGAGAGAAAGCCAGAGCTTGGACCCAGCTCCTGGCTTCAGGTCCTTTGTTCTTTTCAGCGAACCCTGGGATTCTCTTGTGAGCCCCACTACACCCTCCCTCCCTCCTTGCTTCCTGAATATTTCCCTTCCATTTAAGGAGCTCTGGTGGCATAGTACCTTAAGCATTTGACTGCTAACCAGAATGCTGGCAGTTCAAATCCACCAGTCACTCCTTGGAGGGAAGATTGGGCAATCTACTTGTGTAGTGATATGGCCTCAGAAACTCAAGGAGGGGTCACTATGAGTCAGATCTGACTCAACGGCAGTGAGTTTGTTTTTTCTTGTTGGAACTACTTATATTATGTTTTTTCCCCCAACAGGATCTTTCAACTCCCATGACCATGTCACACAAGGAGAACATCAAAGAAAAGTATCATTCTTGTCACAGCTTTGTTGTATGATCCTTTACACACACATACAAACACACATGCACACACATATTTACTGCCATTAATAGTCCATTGAAATCAGTATGGTATGATCTCCAAATATAAGTAAAAAAAGAAAGATGCAAGGCAGTGTGTATGAATGGCACCATTTAGGTTTAAAAAGAGGGGAGAGAATACTTATATTTATTTGCTTGTATGTGCATTAAATATTTCTGGCAGGATAGATAAGAAATTAGTTGTTTCCAATGAAGACATTTGGTGCCTAGAGTCAAGAATAGGAGTAGCATTTTACTAGTTTTGTTGTCTAAAAAAACTTAAAAAAACCCAGACTCAGTGCTGTTGAGTCAGTCCCGACTCATAGTGACCACTCCTTGGGTTTCCGACGCGGTATCTCTATGGAAGTAGATTGCCCAATCTTCCTTCCAAGAAGTGGATGGTGGGTTTGAACCACCAGCCTTCTGGTTAGCAGTCAAATGCCTTAGGCACTACACCACTAGAGCTTTTCTTCTTATTCCCTTGTTGTTGTTGTTATTTGCCATCGAGTCGGCCCCAACTCATAGCGACCCCTCCTTGGGTTTCCGAGGCAGTATCACTACGGAAGTAGGATTGCCCAACCTTCCTTCCAAAGGAGTGGCTGATGTGTTTGAACCTCCAGCCTTCTGGTTAGCAGTCAAGTGCCTTAGGCACTAATACAACAAGTGGGTGACTTTCAAGAACAGACTTTTTTTTCCCTCATGATTCTGGTTCTTTGGCTGGTAAAGATCCCTTACATGGCATCTGTACCCTTACCCTTATCCCACTCCCCATATGTGCATATCTTTATTCCTAATGTGCTTTTTCTAACTCAGAAGTGATTAGATTTAGATTAGATACCCTACTGGAGCATGATCTAATTAACAGAGCATAAATAAAAACAAAACCTTTATTTCTGAACAGGATTATATCCACAGCTATAGGGGTTAGGATTCCAACCCATGTTTTTTTTTTTTGGGTGGGTGGGGTGGAGCTGGGGAGGACACAATTTAATCCATCACATGTTCTTTTAAAATGTTGAACCATGTGACTGTTACTTATCCAAAAATAAAATAGTTCAAGGATAGAAACCATGATCATTGGATCTGTTTTTGCTAAAGTGTAGTGATATAAGTAAATTCTGAACAGCCCATTTGGGTCTCATTTGTCTTTCCACTGAAAAGAACAGGGTTGCGGGATCCAGGTAGGGAACTAAGGATCAGCTTCTGGTCAGCATTTATGCCCAGGCACACCAGATAAGATATCGGACCTCACAGGAAGTGTGGCTCCTGGTGTAGGAAGAGGTTTTCCCTATTGGAGATCCCCAGGCCATGAGATCCAGACCCCAGAAGTAGAAGTGAGGCTAGGGCAGGCTTTGGGGGAGCAGTTGCTTTCCTTGAGCACATGCTTGAAAAGGTAAAAGCCTTTTCATTTTTTTCCCCCGGGGTAATTTATTGATAAGGTAATTGATAAAATGATGAAGGAAAAAAAAAATCTTAACAGAACATGTGATACTAGGCAAGGCTGACAAAAAGAGTTGCTCAAGGCAGTATCACTAGGGAAGTAGATTGCCCAATCTTCCTTCCAAGGAGTGGCTGGTTGGTTTGAACCTCCAGCCTTCTGGTTAGCAGTCAAATGCCTTAGGCACCACACCACTGGAGCTCCTAAAAGAGTCACTAGTCATATATATAGGAGCTCTGGTAGCATAGTGCCTAAGGCAC
>NW_006921591.1:1334114-1348398 GCF_000298275.1 Orycteropus afer afer
TCTTATTAATTCTGAATGACACACCCAGGCTGTGACACCTGTATCTCCTCCCTATTCTACCACTGATGATGCTAGAACCTGTGCATTCCTCTGCTTGGCTCTCATCATCAACATTTCTTTTTTTTCCCTCTCTTTGAGGGAAAGTGGGTAAGACTTGACCACACTCAATTTATTGTTATTGTTGTTGGTTGTCATTGAGTTGATTCTGACTCATAGCAACCCCATGTGTTACTGAGTAGAAATACTCCACAGGGTTTTCCTTATGTGAGTATGTGCATTTCCTGCCCCCCCCCTCCCCGAGTGTTTCCTCCCCTCCATATGGGTTTCTTGGCAGTCATCTTAATGGAAGAAAATTGTCAGATCTTTTATTATGTGGTATCACTAAGTGAATTTGAACCTCTTACATTTAGGTCAGCAGTCAAATGTAAACCATTTGGACTACCTAGAAGCTCTGGTGGCATAGTGCCCAAGGCATTTGACTGCTAACCAGAAGGCTGGAGGTTCAAACCCACCAGCCACTCCTTGGAAGGAAGATTGGGCAATCTACTTCTGTAGTAATACCACCTCAGAAACCCAAGGACGGTCCCTGTGAGGCGGAAATGACTTGACAGCAGTGAGTTTGGTTTTCTTGAAAGATTCAAATACTCAATTTAAGATCCATTTCCCCTTCCTAGTCTCCACCTTTCTGTCTACACAAGTAGCAAAGCAAACCAAATCGGTTGCCATCAAGTTGACTCTGACTTACGGCAACCCGATATGTATCAGCATGGAATTGGGGTCCACAGGGTTTTCAATGACTGACTGCCAATCTTTTCTTCTGAGGTGCCTCTGTGTAGACTTGAACCCCCAAATTTTCAGTTAGCAGTCAAACACTTTAACTGTTTACACCACCCAGGAACTCCAGACAACTAGTAACTCTCTCAAAACGTCTTCAATTACAAAACCCAAACAGCTTGCACCAGGCTTACAGAATTTATGACAAGATGATTTCTTGTAACTCCTCCTTCTGTAGTGGTAAAAGCATGCTCATGGACTTACTGCCACTCAAGGACTCTGAATATACTCCATAAATTACTTAACCAGTCAACACTGTATCCGCTTGAGTGGCCACTAAGTGCAGTATCCTTGCTCAGGCACTGGTGGGGTAGAGGGTAAAAATCAAAACGAAATTATGTACCATTCTCTAGGGAAAGTCTTGATTCAAACGAGGGAGGCATGCATCATGCTTTAAAACAAACCAAAACATAATAACATGGTGCAATAGCATGGGAACCACAAGTGTGCAACTAATTACAGATAGGAAAGCAGATGGCCTCATCCTTGTGGAATATATGAGGAAAACCTTCACAGAGCAAAGTTAAGTGATGGCTCTGATAGGCCCGTGGCAGATGGGAGAGAGGCAGACCTTATCTCCTGTCTCATCTGTCCTCCCCACTCTTTCAAGTCTTGAGAAGTCCTCTGTCATTAGCACTTCAGAGCAACAGACATAAACAAAGGGAAAGTCCCCCACCTTTTTGTCATCTTGAAATATTGGGAGGATAAAACACATTGAGCGGAGGAAATGGAATACTTCTTTACAGTGCCTTCTCTTCCCCTTCTATTTGGCAGCATTCTGCCAGTGGCTCTCTCTGGCTGTGTCTGTAGCACTAAAGAAGCATGAAATCGTTCGTTTTGCATTTCTGCTTCACCTTGGTTATGGAGCTCTGGTGGTGCTGTGGTTAAAACACTGGGCTGCTAAACAAAAGTTTGGCAGTTTGAACCCACAAGCTTCTCCACGGGAGAAAGATGAAGTAGTCTTCTTCTGTAAAGATTCACAGCCTTGGAAATCTTATGATCTACTCAGTCCTGTAGGGTTTCTATGAGTCAGGATTTACTTGTTTCACTTTGATGATGTGGTAGGCAGAATAATGGCTCCCCCAAAGATACCCAGAACAGAATATGTGATGTTATGTCGCAAAGGGGAATTAATATAGCAGATGGAAACAAAGTTACTAATAAAGTGACCTTAGCATAGGCAGAGTGTCCTGGCTTATCTAGGTGTGTTCAGTGTCTTCACAAAAACCTTGCCATCTAGTTGACCCTGACTCAGAGTGACCCTATGTATGTCAGAGTAGAACTGTGCTCCACAGGGTTTTCAATAGCTGATTTTTTGAAAGTAGGTTGTCAGGCTTTTCTTCCAAGGCACTGCTGTGTGGCCTTGAATCTCCAACCTTTCAATTAATAGCTGAGTGTGTTAACCATAACCACAAATGTCCTTTAAATGGGCACAAGAGAGGCAGAAAAATCAGTGCCAGAGTCACTTTTGGCTTTGAAGATGGAAGGGGCTGCAAGCCAAGAAATACAGGCAGGCTCCAGAAGCTAGAAATGCCAAGAAAATGGGCTCTTCCTTAGAGTGTCCTGAAAGCCCTATTAACACTTAGATTTTAGCCCAGTTAGACCCATTTTGGACTTCAGACTTCCAGAACTGTAAGATAATAAATATGTGTTGTGTTCAAGCACCAAGTTTGTGGTAATTTGTTACAGCTACAATAGGAAATGAATGGAATAGAAAATAAGTTCTGCCTGACTACAAAGCCTTCCCGGTGTGGATCAGTTTCATCAGCATCATAAACAAATGAAGATGGAATCCCACCCAAAGGTTCTGAGTTGGGGTAACAGAGAGGTCTGAGGTAGAGTCTCTAATTTTTGGCTTCCAGTATTCTGGGGAGAGATAAAATGGTGATTTATGCTCCTAACAGGATTAGAGAGATTTATTTACTCAGAGGACAAGATAGGAAGTGCTCCAGTCCATCATGCTGAAAAAGAACCGTCAGAGCTGGGTAGCAGAAGCAGCATGGCTGCTGTCCAAAGGCTGGAAGGATCTGGGTTGCTGCAGCACGAAGGATCCCCAAGAAGCTAGGGAGCATTAGAGTGGGATGTACTGAGTGAGCTCTCGCTGGCTTATTTGGGAGAACACTCCCACTCTCCACCAAAGGGATTCTCTAACTTACAGTCTCTCCTGAAATTCTGAAATTCTTGCAAATTACAAACTAATCCTTGTGGATTCATCAAGGAGGGTGACCACTAAATGGTGTGACAAGTATAACTTTTAAAAAATTCAGCAGAAGCTCATTACTAATTCATTTCTAGAATCAGCTTTTTAAAGTCCCTATCTTCAGTGCTCGTGAGGTATAATACTGGGCTTCACAAGCTATTCTCTCTCTCTTTTTCCCCCAAAAGAAAGGCAACAGACACTGAGTCCAAGTTTCCCTTTACTCTTCAGCCTTCCCCCAGGCTGAATCCATCTCCATTTCCAGGAAAACAGTAGGGAGTGTGGGGAAGAGCAAAAGGCCAGCACTGCATGAAACCCAGAAAAATATTTCTTGTCCATTATGCTCAGTGGAAGTCACCCTTGCTTACTCATCCAGGAAGCATAAGCCCCAAAGTGTGAAGGGAGGTGGCACATGTTAGAACTACAGCAATTCTAGGAAATCAATTTTTAGGTTTCAAACTTCTAGGAGCAGAGATCACGCCTGTCACATTTTTTATCTCACTTAAGTCCCTATCTTAAGAGCCAAGTAGAGTGCTGGCAACCCCCCTCCATAAAACCCTTCCTGAATTGCATGACATTAAATGTGCAGCCAAAGTCCTCTCCCCCTCCCAGTAGTTGTGATTGAAAATCTCTCAGCAGAATCCAGACCTATCAGTATACCAGTCACAGGAGTTTAAATAAGACCATGTAGCATTAATATAAAAAACCCACTGCCATTGAGTCAGTTCCCACTCATAGCAAATCTATAGGACAGAGAAGAACTGCCTTATAGGGGTTTCCAAGGCTGTACATTTCTATGGAAATAAATTGCCTCATCTTTCTCCCATGGAGCTGCTGGTGGGTTCAAACTGCTGATCTTTTGGTTAGCAGCCAAATGCTTTAACCACTGCACCACCAGAGCTCTTACCATTAGTGTAGGTTAAAAATATGCCCTTACATGAGTGTTTCCAATTTGAGTGCTATTAGACGGCTATTGGCCTTTGGGCTACAATTCAAAGTATACTTAAGATAATCGAACCCTTCCCCTATTCCAAGCACCACTTTCTAGCTTACTGCCCACCTTCTCCTACTAAACTGATTCCCAGGTGGTTCTTTTTAGTTGTTCCTCTGCCCAGAGTGCCCTTCCTGCACCCCTATCACACTGTACTCCTATCTTCACTTATCTGACAAATTCCCATTTGTTTTCTCATGTGTCATGTCTACCAGAAGAACTTTCCTGATGCTCCAAGCTGGGTTAGGTGCCTCATGCTCATACAACCCTGGTTAGCTTTACCTGTGATGAGCCCAGTGAGTACTTATCACCTTCAGGAACTGTCCCGTTTATCTTTGTATCTCCATGGTCTAACGAAAGATGTGGTATATAGCAAATTCTCAAAGTGTCTATTGAATGAACGACCCAATGTGAACAGCAATTATCTATTGAGCACATTTTGTTATGTGCAATGCACTGTGGTAGGTTCTATACAGATACTATTTCATTTAGTCATACCATTGGTCCTATAAAGTAGACTTTTTTCCTCTCATATTCACAGAAGAATGAACTAAGGCCTAGAAAAGATAAATGCTCTTCCCAAGGTTCTCCAGTAAGCTAGTGTTATTGTTGTTGTTATGTGCCATCGAGTTGGACCATATTCATAGCGACCCTCCTTGGGTTTCCAAGGCAGTATCACTAAGGAAGTAGATTGCCCAAACTTCCTTCTAAGAGTAAGTTAGTAGAAGAGTAAAAATTCAAATTCAGAGACTTAATCAGATTCTCTGTGGAGTTTAAAAGAGAAAATCCTAGGGTGGTAGATTGCCTTATTATTCCCAGTTGTTCTTCAGTTCATACCCTTTGTCATGTGATTTTGCCTAAGGCACTTGACTGCTAACCAGAAGGCTGGGGGTTCAAACCCACCAGCCACTCCTTGGAATGAAGGTTGAGCAATCTACTTCCTTAGTGATACCGCCTCGGAAACCCAAGAAGGGATCGCTAATGAGACGAGGCCAACTTGAGGGCACATAACAACAACAACCACTAGAAAAAACACAAAAACTCACTGCCTTTCAGCCGATTGCAACTCATAGTGACCTCCTATTAGGTTCTAAGGCTGTAAATCTGTACAGAAGCAGAATACCTTGTCTTTCTTCTGTGGAGCAGCTGGTGGGTTTGAACTACTGACTGTTTAGTTAGCAGCCAAGTGCCTTAACCACTACACCACCAGAAATCCTTTCCTATGACTCAAAAAAACCAAACTCACTGCTGTCGAGTTGGATCCGATTCACAACAATCACTCCTTGGGTTTCCAGGTAGATTGCCCAATCTTCCTTCTGAGGAGAGGCTGGTAGATTTGAACCTCCAGCCTTCTGGTTAGCAGTCAAATACCTTAGGCACTATGCCTACCACTCCTACCACTCACTCTCTGCCGTCCAGTAAGATCCAACTCATGGTGACCCTTCCTTGGGTTTCTGAGGCAGTATCACTATGAAAGTAGATGTTGTTGTTGTTATGTGCCGTCGAGTTGGACCCGACTCATAGTGACCCTTCCTTGAGTTTCCAAGGCAGTATCACTACGGAAGTAGATTACCCCATTTTCTTTCTGAGGAGTGGCTGGTGGGTTTGAACCTCCAGCCTTCTGGTTAGCAGTCAAGTGCGTGAAAGCCAAGAGAGGTAGTTTATTTCTCAGCCCCATTGATGCTGGATTTGGTCAAGTGATTTGCTTTGGCCAATGGAATGTTAGTGGATATGAAGTGAGCATAGGCTTTAAACGTGTAAGTGGGGTTGGACTTATTTTTCTGTGCTTTTGCTTTTCTTCATGAGAGGAACATGCCTCAGGAAGCTGCTGGTCTGAAAAAGAGAGACAAGTGGAGTACACCAAGCCCCAACCCAGAGCTTGAGCTCAACCTAGATTAGTTGAATCCCAAGCAACCCACAAATCTCTGAACAAAAAATCAATACATTTTTGTTATGTCACTGAATTTTGAGATTGTTTCTCATGCAGCATGTTTTTGGCTAGAGCTTACTAATACAGTTAGGAAGGTAACTTTAGAGTCATAAAATACAATAACACTAAGAATAATATCTCCTTCCTAATGGAGTCCCTGGGTGGTGCAAAGGGTTAATGTGCTCGGCTGCTAACCAAAAGGTTGGAAGTTCAAGTCCATCCAGAGGCACCTTTGAAGAAAACCCTGGTGATCTACTTCCAAAAGAACCAGTCATCAAATCCCCTATGGAGCACAGTTCTACTCTGACACACAGGGGTCACCATTAGTTCAAGTCAAGTCAATGAAAACTGGTACTGATAATGAGAACTGAAAAAGACTTCTAACTTTTAGCTACACAGAAAGAATTTATTGATGATAATTGTGCTGAGATTGGTTAATTGGGGAGCACTGTAAAATCTTTTTCCTGGATAGCTTGATGAAGAGTTATATTTCTGGAATAATTTCTCACAGAGACTTGGATGTGGTAAGAGAATAAGCAAGAGGATCTTTAGAAATCTCTTAAAATGCCACAGATTTGCTGGCGTGTGTTGGTTTAGAAAAGGAGCTTAAAAGTTAATGAAGTTGCAAATACTTAATTTTAAAAAATTAAACTGGGAACATTTTGACCAATTGGCAAAATTGTACTATTTACTTACTGGCAAGGCTGCTCTTAGTAACAACTATACTGCTCCATGGTTAAAGTAGGATTACATGTTAGGGCCAGAGAAAAGAAAGGATTTGGATTCAGAATCATTATGCACACATAGGCTTAGAATATGAAAGCTTTCAGTAAGTTCAAACCATTCACACATACCTCTATCAAATTCTATACCTTCTAGCAAGTTTCTGCTGAATCCTCAGTTTGATAAAGTCTTCCCCATGCTTTCTGGGGGAGTCCGTGGGTAGCACAAATGGTTAAGAGCTCAATTACTGACTGAAGGTTGATGGCTCCAACCCACTCAGAGGCACTTCAGGACAAAGGCCAGGCCATCTGCTTCCCAAAGATGACAGTCTGGAAAGCCCTGTGGAGCAGTTTTATTCTGTAGCACTTGGGGTTGTCATGAGTTGGGATTGACTCAATGACAGCGGTTTGCTTTGGGGTCTTTTGGGGCTTTTTGGGGAGGAGTATTAAGCTCATGCCAGCCTCCTTTTTTTGGAGCGTGGTGCTGTCCTCTCTTGGGAGCTGTGTCAGCCTCCTCCTCAGACACCAGGAAGGGGAATGAATGTTTGCAGTCAACTATGGCATCGACTGAACCATTCATTGTATAATAGTTGCCTCACCACCAGTAATTCTTTTCATAATAATATTCCTGTTGATGAACTCATTTGGGGCAGAGACAGAGATCATCAGTACTTCAGGAGACTATTTTTTTCCTACTGCAATTTTTCTTTAATTAATTGGACTGGTTTCCTTCCCTCCAAACCTCCACTATAGCCTGTGAAAGAATTAAAGAGAATTGTTAAGATTTATAGCAACAGTATTTAACTACTATGGAGCAAACACATTCTGGGGAGGAAAAGAGCCCAGATTTCAACTATCTGCTTTCTCTGTGTCTAAATCCTTCTCTCTTAACGGTTAAGAAGGGCCAAAGACAGACATTATTTCCTTGAAATTTAGAGATTTCTTTTTCTGTGTGGCTCATTGACTAATAAGCTTGATTCCCATGCAGGTGAAGGCCCTTTCATAATGGAAGATCCTTTGTAGTTGAGTCAAAAAAGTAGTGTTAATTTCAGCTTCATTAAAAAATCAAAACTCTGGGCAAAATCTTAGCACTTGTGGAAACAGACCAAATTGGAAGGATAAATGTTTAACTTCTTCTGAGAGTCTTAAAAACAGAAAGGGAGTGTAGAACTTCATATGAATAAATATTACTTGACAGTGTTACTTGAAGTCTTCAAGAACCTTCTCTTAAAAAAATAACTGTTCAAATAAGATTCAGAGACAGTGGTGGAAAAAAAATAAAAATGTTCCAGATCCAGGAAATTGGTCAAATATTTGTGAGGAACTTTAAAATCCAAGACGTTTAAAATTTAGTGATCAAAAAGACAAAAATAAAATAAACTGCTAGACATAATAATCCTTTTCCTAGGTGGTATAGGTGGTTAAGTGCTTGTCTACTAACTGAATAGTGGTGGGTTTGAACTCTCCCAGATGTGCATCAGAAGAACGGCCTGGCAATCTGCTTCCAGAAGGTCAGAACTCTGACAACCCTATGGAGCGGTTTTGCTTTGAAACACGGGCTTACTGTGAGTTGACTCAAAAGCAACAGTTTTTTTTTTTTTGGTTTGGTTTTCTAATGACTATGTGTCTGAGTATAAACTCCATCTCTCTCATAGGCCTCAAAGATTCTCTGGAAGAGGAGTTTGAGAATCGATCATGGTGTGTGCATGGGGCCACTATTTCCCTTAGAGTTCCCTTTCCTGTGACCCTTTTCAGCCACAGCTGTTCCTGCATGTATCTTTTCCTGCCATATTTGTTCTGGATCTGATCCATCCATTCTTCTACCACTCTGTTTTCTTTCTGCCAGAACTGTAGAGAATGATGTGTAACTAGAATATACACCTATTTGGGGACTAGCTAATTATTACAGGCTATTTCCTTAGTGGACAAAGCACTGAAACTCTAAGGAGAACTGTACAAGAATATTCATTGCTGCACCACTGTAATCATGACAAAGGTCTCAATGTCTACAAATGTGAGCTTAGATAAATATATTATGAGATATTAATAATATGGAATATTATAGGAGCTCTAGTAGCATAGTGCCTAAGGCATTTCACTGCTAACCAGAAGGCTGGCAGTTCAAACTCACCAGCCACTCCTTGAAAGGAAGGTTGGGCAATCTACTTCTGTAACAATACAACCTTGGAAACCCAAGGAGGGGTCGCTATGAGTCGGGGCCGACTCGACGGCACATAACAACAACAACAACAAATATATATATATATATATATATTGAGCCAAATAAAGGAAATTGCAGAAGGATCCTACAGTATGATTTCATGTCTACACAACCCATGGTATTTTCAATTGCCTCATACGCATATGAAAGCTGGACAATGAATAAGGAAGACAGAAGAAGAGTTGATGCTTTTGAACTGTGGTATTGGTGAAGAATACTGAAAATACCACACACTGCCATGAACAAATCTGTCCCAGAAGTGCATCTGGAACGCTCCTTGGAAGCAGAAATGGCCAGATTTCGCCTCACATACTTTGGTCATGTTGTCAGAGGGGACCATTCCCTGGAGAAGGATATCATGTTTGGTAAAGTGGAGGGTCAGTGAGAAAGGGGAAAGACCCTCAACAAGATGGATTGACGTAGTGGCTGCAACAACAGGCTTAAGTATAGCAAGGAATTTGCAGATGATGCAGGCAGTGTTTCGTTCTGTCGTACATAGGTTTGCTGTGTGTCAGAGCCAACTCTATGGTACCTAACAACAATAATATATGCATATGTACTTTTGGGAGCTCTGGTAGCATAGTGGCTAAGACACTTGCCTGCTAACCAGACGGCTGGTGGTTCAAACCCACCAGCCACTCCTCGGAAGGAAGGTTGGGCAATCCTACTTCCGTAGTGATACTGCCTCGGAAACCCAAGGAGGGGTCGCTATGAGTCGGGGCCGACTCGACGGCACATAACAACAACAACAATGTACTTTTAGCTGTTGTTGAGGAACTCTGCTGATAACAGTGGTTAAAGTGCTTGGCTGCTGACCAAAAGCTCAGTTGTTTGAACCCACCTCGTGCTCTGTGGAAGAAAGATGTGGCAGTCTGCTTCAGTAAAGACTTTCAGCCTGTGACATCATATGGGGCAATTCTACTCTGTTATATAGGGTCACTATGAGTTGGAATGGAGTCACGGAGAGTGGACTTTTTGTTTTTGTTTAGCTGTTGTTGTGTGCCACTGAGTTGATTCTGACTCAGCAACCCTATAGGACAGAGTAGAACTGCCATTGAGTCAATTCGGACTCTTAGCAAGCCCTATTGGGTTTCCAAGACTGTAAATCTTTACAGAAGTAGATTGTCTCATCTTCCTCCCACTGAGCAGCTGGTAGGTTTGAATTGCTGACCTCCTGGTTAGCATGTAAATGCCTAACCCTAATGCCCTCAGAGATAAAAATCTTTATGGCCCTGAAGAACAAAAAATTCCAGACAATGGTCACCACTTGGAGATAAGGTGGGAAGGAAATGGAAAGGGAACACTGGAGGCTCCATTTATATTTTTCTTTCTTAAGTGAATGGTAGGTAAGAGATATTTGTTTTAATCCACCATACTTTTTTATTCAAATATTTTTTTAAAATTAAATATGCTTCACATCCTATGATATTCACCTATTTAAAGTACACAATTAATTGATTTTCAATATATTTACCAAGTCATGCAACAAGAACATTTTTATCACTCCCAAAAGAAACCTCATACTAGCAGTCACTCCTCTAACCTTTGCCCCAGTCCCTGGCAACCACTAATCTATTTTCTGTTTCTATAGATTTGCCTATTGTGAAGATTTCATATAAACAGGATTTCTATATTTTTGTATATGTGAAAAAAATTCATCATAATAAAAAATGAGAGAACCAACGAGCATCAGGGGGCAGGTACTGAGTTCTAATCTCAGTGTTGAGTCTCAGGAGCTCTCTTACCCTCAGCTCCCTAGGATTCTGTTTCCTTTACTTTGAGATGAAAGAGTTCCACCCAACAGTTTATGACTTTAGGCGTCAGCTTCAAGAAAGAGACAAGAGCACCTAACTCCTTATCAGCAACCTTCCAAGGCTATGTCTGGAAAACAGGTTGAGGAAAAGAGTGAAAAACTAAACTGAATAACTATGCAAATGATTGGTGTGCTTGATTTTTGAAATTTCATTGCCCTGCTGTTTCAGCACTGGTGGGAACCACCCCAGCTGGATGGGATGTTTTGTTCTCAAATTCTTCTAGAGAGAATGGATTCTATCGTCTTGTCTTGGTAGCCCATCTTAGTATCTGGCAATTACTGTTAAGGAATGCACAATGGGAAGAAATTAAGCTATAATCACTTCCTTTCTCTTTCCTCCTTAGTGCTTTTGTATTAATAAATTCATGGGCTTAAGTAGGTTAAAAAAAAAAAAAACTACACACACACATTAAACATGCCACATAATAATATTTTATTTTTTTGGAGAAGATTTAATAACTTGATAAAATACCCATGATATAATGCTAAATGGCAAAGGAGTATATATAATTTTATGTGGCATGATCCTAATTCTGTATAATAAATTTTACACACACATGCATATACACACATACATATACATATCTCTATCTATCTAGCTATCTACTTACATCAAAAACAAACAAACAAAAAACCCAAACCCATTTCATTGAGTTGATTGCGATTCATGGTGACCCCATGAATCAGAGAGGAGAACTGTTTCACATGGTTTTCTTGGCTGTAATCTTTATGGAAGTAGATTGTCAGGCTTTTCTTCCAGTGCTGCTGGAGGCATTTGAAACTCCAACCTTTAGGTTAGTAGTTGATCACAAACTGCTTGTGCCACCCAGGCACCTACATACCTACCTACATACAGATAAAAGATTGGAAACAAAAGCGTCTAGGCAATAGAATTATGGGGAAATTTCCTTCTTTGTACCTTAATGAATTTTTCTAGAATGAACAGATATTGCTGTTATAACTAGACCATATATCTATGTCTATGCAGTGATATTTTTTAACAATGTAGTTTGGTTTGGACTGGAAGACAAGTGGCTCCCACCACCCTCCCTGGCGCTGACCCTGAAGCATGGAAGGAGTTGGGGTAGCCTCCGAGTTGGCAGGAAGTCAGCAACTTCCCTGACAGTCCTTCATTAACTAAGCCAGTTTTTCAAAAATTGATCTCATGGAGGCTTACAAAATTTTGTTTTCCACATTGCAAAGGTACAAGCACATTCCCAGAGAGGATTCAAAGGTATCCAACAAACTGTAAGGAGTGGAAGGAAATTGGTTATGATTGCCAGCATAAAGACTCTGTTTAAGGGATAATAAAGTGCTCCAGTGCATTCTCGGCCAACTCAGCAGCCCAAAACCTAATGGGAGGTATCCCCTTTAAATCACACAAATGCCTCATAAAGGTAGATTTCAACAAGAGCACAATCTGGCTTTTTCCTGTGGGGTCTGAATCCCTGTGCTCTGTCTGCCTCAGTGTGAATCAGTTCTTTGAAAAACAGTGATGAAAGGAAGCAGAGTGGAAGTAGGTAGAGAGTACACAGCAGCTGTGGGGAGAACACAGGGTGAAGAGTACACACAGTGACATCTGGGATGATAGGCATCTGAAAGGAAACCCAGTTGGTTTCCATATAAACCACCATCCAATCCTACAAGGAGTGAAGGGCAAAACTCAAAGTGTGCAGAGCTGGCTGGAAATTGACACCCAAAGATTTATCCTTCTTTCTTCAGATCTCCCAATAGTTAATCCTGATAACCACCCTTATGTCCTCAAGGATTAGCTCTTTCTTAACAATATTCAGTTTAAACATATCTTCCCCATTTTCATTTTAGTTCCCTGTGGTACAGCAGCAACCAGATGGGATCAGTTATCTAGGACTTTACCAGAGGCTCAGGTGTTGCTCAAAGGAAATAAACAAAGTGAGCCCCATTCATCTGCATAATCATCCACTTCTCCCCACAGGGTCCCTTTTAGTGGTTTTGATGCGTAGTTCCTGCTCAGATTCCATATAGCTGAGGTCAGAAGCTTCTCCTGTCTTTTCAGCTTAGCCTTCCTCCATTTTCTATTTAAACTTTTAAAAATATTATTTTATTGAAATTTTGGTGGAAGTTTACAAAGCAAATTAAGCTCTCATTTCACAATTTACACACAAATTCTTCAGTGAGATTAGTTAAGTTTATCACAATATGTGAACATTCTCTTCAATCGCGTTCAGTTTGTTTCTTTTCCAGTATTCTAGTTTCCCTGCCTCTTCATCTTCTCATCTTTTGTTTTGAATAATTGTTAACCTTTCGGTCTCATGTTGATGATTTTTAAATAAAACACCATCCGAGGCAGTCTCACTACAGAACTAGATTGCCCAACCTTTCTTCTGAGGAGTGGCTGGTGGGTTTGAACTGCCAGCCTTCTGGTTAGCAGTCAAGTGCCTTAGACACTACATCACAAGAGCTCCTGATCTTATGGGTATTATTCTTTATTTTGTGAGCCACTCTGTTGCTTCACTAAAAGGTGATCTCAGGAGATATGCTCAATCCTAAGTATAAAGAATGTCTCAGGGTGATCTCTCAGGTAAGCACTGCCCTCAGGTCGGACCCGACTCATAGCAATCCCTCCTTGGGTTTCCAAGGCAATATCACTTTGAAAGTAGATTGTCCAACCTTCCTTCTGAGGAGTGGCTGGTGGGTTTGCACCATCAGCCTTCTGGTTAGCAGTCAAAATGCCTTAGGCACTACACCACTAGAGCTCCTTAGTCTCAGGTAGTCCTCTGTTATCTACTGTTCCTCTTTATGTGGCTTTAAAATAAAATAAATAAGTAATTTGAGTGCTGCTTCATATTTTCCTTTCTTTCTGTCTGGGACTAAATATTGTAACCTTGGTCAGAACTGTCTGTGTTGCTAGCCAGGCAGCATCTAGTTCTTCTGGTCTCAGGGTAGATAAGCTTATATACACTTGTAGCTTGCCCACACTTATTTCTTCTCAGCAGTTTTGGTTACCATCTTATTGTTTTTCTGCTGGTGAAAAGAGATCTGTAGCTGTGTCTTAGATGACTTCTTGCAAATTTTTAAGACCCCAGATGCTACTCACTTCACTAGGATGCAGATCATATATTCTGTGAATTATGTTATGTGAATTATGTTATGCCAATTAACAGAGTTGTCCCATGACACTGTGGTCATAAGCCTTCAAACCCAGAAACCCAATGTTGGAAGGTGTTAGGTCATGTATGAGGAGTACTTCTATTTGTGTCTTCCATGAGTATATGTGTACCCACATATTTGTATTTAGACATACCTATATATACTTCTGGGAGCTCTCCTGATATAGTGCCTAAGGCATTTGACTGCTAACCACATGGTTGGTGATTCAAACCCACAACAGCTCTGCAACAGGAAGATGGGGCAATCTATTTTCATAAAGATCTACTGCCTATGAGTTGGAATTGACTTGATGGCAGTTAGTTTTATTTATTTATTTTTACATATACTTCTCTCTCTCTAGGAGAGATCTGGTGGCATAGTGCCTAAGGCATTTGACTGTTAACCAGAAGGCTGGTGGTTCAAACCCACCAGCCACTCCTTGGAAGG
>NW_006921591.1:1350473-1351447 GCF_000298275.1 Orycteropus afer afer
CTTGGTTGACAACTCAAGCATTGTCACTCACAGTGCTACTTTTTTTTTCCTTTCTTCTTTAAAATAATATTTTATTATCTTTTTGGTGAAAGTTTACTCAGCAAATTAGGTTCCTATTTAATACTTCCTATGCATATTGTTCTTGGAAGGAAGATTGGGCAATCTACTTCTTTAGTGATAGCTCCTTGGAAACCCAAGGAGGGATCACTATGAGTCAGATCTGACTTGACGGCAGTGATTTTGGTATTTTGGTTTATGCATATTGTTCAGTGATATTGGTTACATTTTTCACAATGTGTCAACATTCTCATTATTTCCATTCTAGTTGTTCTGTTTCCATTAATCTAACTATCCCCACTTCCCTTCTCATCTTTGCTTTAGGGTAAATGTTCACTGTTTGATCTCATAAGCTTTATTATTATTATAATTATTTTTAAAGATTACAGTACTCACAGGTGATATAGTCTATTTTATGAGCTAGTGTGTTATTTACTGAAAGATGATCTTTGTGAGTAGTTTCTGTTCTAGTTTAAAGGGTATTTTGGGCAACAGTGTCAGGGTCCTCTAGTTTCTAACAATCTAGTAAGTCTGGACTTTTTTTTTTCAGAAATTTGAGTTTTGTCCTACATTTATCTCTTTATATCTGGTACCTTCTATCATGTTCCTGGTCAGAATGGTTGGTAGTGTAGCTGGGCACCATCTGATTCTTCTGGTCTTAGGATAAATTAAGCTATGCTCGTGTGAGGTATTAGCTCTGAAGAGTAGTTTCTTCTTTGAGTCATCAGTTTCCTTCTTTCACTTTTGCTTTATATGAGTAGAGAATAATAGTTATATCTTTGATGGCCACTACAAGCTTTTAGACCCCAACACTACTCAGCTAGTGTTGTACTAGGATGTAGAACATAAACTTTATGAACTATGTTATGCCATTTGACTGAATTGTCCCACAAGACTACGGTCCTAGGCCTTTATAT
>NW_006921591.1:1376121-1382511 GCF_000298275.1 Orycteropus afer afer
CTTTCTCCTGCTCTTCTGGCCTGCTGCTTTGGGCATCCCTGAGTTGTCTCAGGGGTAGCAGGAAATCAAATTGGAAGGAAAGCTTAGGGCTTGAATTTAAAATTTGGGGAGACTGAACATTATCCTGTGTATATCACAAAGTGCTGGGAGTGTGATGTAAGCTCCAAGATGAAAGAACTAGGCCACAAGATAGAAAAGCAGATGGTGGGGCAGGGAAATCTGTTGTCATTTCAGAAATTATTTCTCTCTCCCTTGATGCCTTATCTGTTTCTCCACCCTCTGAGTCTTTAAAGATATCTAAAACAGTATACTTATGTCTGAATGCAGATGGAGACCAAATCAGGTGGAATCCAGCATTCAGATCCATGGAAATTATATGCAAATGACTTAGCAGTCATCTACTTCACTAGAATGAACACTCAATCTTTCTTCTTCTGGCTATTTAAATGTATTTTGAGCTTAAGGATAAATCCAGGTGATTGATATGATTGTGTGGAATGGGTCCCTGGGCTGGATCTTCTAGACTTAGTTCCTCCTCTAGAAGCACCTTAAGGAAATTTTAATTTTAAATAGACTATAATAAAGTGTAGAATTAAATTTCAATGAAAGAGAGGGAGGATGGATAAAAAGTCTCAAAATTCTTTCTTTTTTTTTCTCTCTTCTTCATACCACACACTTCTTCAAGCAATATTTACTATTTTATCATTCTCACACTTGCCATTTACATCCCCAGTGTCCTTTCCTGCTAGATTTGTTTTTAATCTTATATTTGAGGGGAAATAAAGCTGCTTATACAGTTCTCTAGGTTGCTCTGAAAATGTGGAAACCCTGTGATAATTTCAATAGTGCAGAATCTCTAATTCCTCTGAGCCAAAATATACATTGTCTTCACCTTGCAAAGGAGCATGAGAGCCTTCACTGTTCAAACCAGAAATCCTCAAGCTGCAACAATATGATGGGACAAATTCAGGGACCAATTGTGGAAACTAAATTCTGGAGCAAGGTCTCCCCCAGTGCTTTTGGGAAGTCTCCAGGGATGCCTTACCTGGACTCAGAGACAGACCTGCTCATGTCCTGCCTCCACTCCTGTGGCCTTCTATGAAAAAGCACTCTGCTTAGCATAACATTACTGAACTCTTGGGGTGCCTGTGTCCTCAAATGACCATGCCACAGTGTGGTCTTTGGTGAACTGTTGCGTTTTACTATCTAAACCCTGACAAATCCCTGCTTATATCTGGCCTCACCAAATCCTTCTGATTATCAGCTTCTAACTTCTTTCTCCATAGAGATCAACACTAGGCCATCAGGAAATGCATAAGGATGCATATTGCAGAATTGTTTTGATTTTTAAGAACTGGAAATAAACTGCCCATCAAAAGGAGAAATTATCTGAATTATGATATATCCATCCTATGGGATAACTTGTTGTTGTTATTTGCCATCGAGTCGGCCCCGACTCATAGTGACCCCTCCTTGGGTTTCTGAGGCAGTATCACTACAGAAGTAGGAATGCCCAACCTTCCTTCCGAGGAGTGGCTGGTGGGTTTGAACCGCCAGCCTTGAATTAGAACTATTTTATATGACTTGGAGGTATTTGAGTTACAAATGAAAGATGTAGAAGTTGAATCCCCTATATATTTTAGTATATGTCTATATGTAAAGGTATAGTTTAATATGTTATTTATAAGATTATTTAAGTAAAAAGAAACAAAAGTAGAAGGACACTATTTAGATTGCAGGAAGGAATCAGACACCTCTTTTGACTCATCTCACATCCTTTTAGTCCACATTTTATGCCAACTTTTGCCAAAACTAATGTTTTCAGACAGATGTCACCTGACAGCACCTCCCCTGCCCATCAAAAGAAGTTGTCTGAATTGTGATTTATCTCCCATCTGGGGTTTCTTATGCCACTGTATGCAATAACTTCTGGACCCCACCCTACATTCACATATGCACATACCATGTGGAAGCTAAAGGTAGTTAATGCTTATATGGCAGTCCTTGGCCAGTGAAGCTTGGGAGCTGGTGGATTAAAACCCTCCCTTCTATCCTTTAGGTTTGTAACTCTTAGGTGCATTCCACACAACTTTTCAGGTTGCTCCCGGTAGAATCTAGGCCTAATTGCTCATGGGCGTGGTCAGCTCCATAATTGAAGGACTGGCTTTTCTTCATTTCCTATTTCACTCTTCCCAGTTCTCCACTCTTATTCCCTAGGGTTATTTTCCAAAATAAAATTCCTGCATGCAATCTGCTTTCTGTGGAAAACCTGGGCTAAGACAGTTTGTTCCATAAATGAGTCTGTAAAGATGAAAGAAATGGTAGATTTTGGATTGCATATGACCAGATTATCCTGCCTTCCATACTATCTGCCCTTGTTGTACCATTACCTTTCCCTCAACTTACATCTGTAGTCTCATTGAGAGTTTCTTATGACCAACTGATATAGGAGGAAAGAATTTGGACATTGCTTACAAATGGGTAGGCTCAATATGTTATATTAACTGCATTTGACTGCTAACCAGAAGGTTGGTGGCTCAAACCCACCAACCCCTCCACAGAAGGAAGATTGGGCAATCTACTTCCATAAAGATATACTGCCTTGGCAAGCAAAAGGGGGTCACTATGAGTCGGAATTGACTCGATGGCAGTGGGTTTGGTTTTGGTTTATGCGCTGTAGTCCTGGAGGACAGTGAGGAGGGAAATCCTCTTGGTGGGCAGATGTGTAAGTAGTGCACCTAACCTGTATGGAGGCAGAGGTGGCCTGAGGTGTGGATATACATAGATTCCTGGCAGTGATAAGTGGCTTGCCTGAGTGGTCAGGGCTGTGATTGATCTTGGAAGGACCCAGATTGAAAGGGAAGAGTTAAGGACATTAGGCGATGAGGCAGTGAGTGGGTAGACTTAAGGAGTGTGTACAATGTGTAAGAATCAGCTGGGTCTCATGTTAATGTTCACCAGAGAGTATCTACCACAGAGGAGGTCCCTATTAGCCAGTCTCTCTCCTTGGTCACCCCAAGGCTTGTGCAATGGGCCCTGAATATCATAATGACAGAGATCAAGGCTATGCATGTGGACCAACAACACAAGCTTCTTATCATGGCTGATCTATCCACTGCCACTGATGAATGCTCACCATTCCAGCAGAAAAGACCATAGCCAAGCTCTCAGTGCAGTAGCATCACCCAAGGAGACCTGATAGCCACTTGGTGGCAGGTTGATTTCTTCAGATTCTTTTATCCTGGTAGGGGACAGCAATATGTTCTTATAAGAATTGATACATATGGAGAATCCAACATGGCAAATAGGCAGATACACTATCCAGATCCTCTTTAACAAAGTGTTTTGATTACCTACTGCTGCTCTGACAAGAATATGGCACAAATGGAATGGCTTGAACAAATACAAGTTTATTCACTTACAGTTTGGAGGCTTTAAGTCTGAGTTCAAAGTGCCAGGTTCTACAGGCTGGGTGAAAGCCCCTCAACCTTGGGCTTCAGCTCTGCCTCTTGCTTCTGGCCACTAAAGCTAGAGGCTTTTCTTCACTCAGACAGCTGCTGGCTGCTGAGGCTGACAAGCCCAAGGTTGACAAATAAAAAGGCACAGTCCCAATGTTACCAGACCACATGGCAAGCCATTAATTCAAGTCCATTAAAAGTCTCAAGATTGGCAGAGCATGGCAGGTTGCTGACCAACGACTCAGCTACATGCAGGGTTCAAGCATGCCATAAGCTAGAGACCATTCCCCAAGACTTCTCCTTATACACAGGAAGCAGACAACATCCCTAAAGCAACTACTCAGCTGCTCACAGTAGCCTCCACCATGGAGTTGATTACCAGTCTCATCATGGGGAATACTACACCCAGCTGCCCAGTCACTCAACTAGGCCCAGCCAAGTTGGCATACAAACTTAAGTACCACACAAAGATTTTAAAAAACAAGGGAAACAGTTATGGATGACAATCCTGGATTGCAGAGCTTCAAAGAAAAGGATAAAGAAGTAGAACAAATACTGATAAGAGGAAGAGACTGAACAAAAACAGTGAACAAGTAGCCTGCCAAATGGTACAGCATAGCCATTTTGAATTATTGTAAGCAGCGTTGTGATTGGAGCAGGAACTACATAGGCAGCTCTGGTAGCATAGTGCCTAAGGAATTTGACTGCTAACTAGAAGGCTGATGGTTCAAACTCACCTGCCACTCCTCAGATGGAAGATTGGGTAATCTATTTCTGTAGAGGTATTGTCTCGGAAACCCAAGGAGGGGTCACTGTGAGTTGAATCACTCAAAGACAGTGAATTTGGTTTTGGTTTTTGCATCGACACCACATTGGTAACCAGGTAACCAGAAAGGTGTGTCCTCCCCCTTGCATAACCTCCCAATGACCAGAGGCGTGACCTTCCTCACCTTCACTCATCCATCCTATTCCCCCCACTGCCAGTGCTGTGCTGCTTGTTTTTCCTTTTCTCTTTTATTTATTTTTAAATTATCCTCTTCCCTTGCCCTTTTTCTTTTTTTGGACCCCAAATAGCAGGAGTCCCTCTCCTATTTCCCAAGTGGTTAGCAGTGCCTGTCCCTACTCTTCCCTGGTCAGAGGTATGCACTCAATTCTGAGAGAGTGCTGCATTCCTGTGCAGCCATGTTTGGTGGCTGGCACTTTTACCAGTGCTGTGTTGCATTTTTTTTTCTTCTTTCATTCTTTTTCTTAGTTCTTCCTTCTTTTCCTCCTTGTTTTCTTCTTATTTATTTATTTTTGCTTCTTCCTCATCACCCTCTCTCTCTCTCTCTCTCTCTCTCTCTTTTTTTTTCTTTTTGATCCCACCCTATCTCTGTGGTCATTCACACTTCCCCCACTCCTCCATAGAAAGCAGTGTATGTTCCTCTGGAGTAAGCTTTTTGTTCCTGCTGCAACTGTGTTTGGTGGCTAACACTTGTGCCATTTTTCTTTCTTCCCTTCTTCTCAGTCCTTCCCTTTTACCTCCCCTCTTTTATTTTTATATCTCTTTTTCTTCCATTTTCCCTGCCTTTCTTTTTCTTTTTCTTTTTTTAATCTGGCTGAGCAAATACCTTACTCCCACCACCTTTGACTTCCGTAGTGCCACCCCTGATCATCCATACTCAGCGATGCATAATCAAGAGTGCCACATTTCTACCATGGCCATATTTGTTGGCTACCACTTCTGTCAGAACTATGCTACGTTTCTTCTGTTTGTTTTTCTTCTTTTTCTTTTCCCTTCTCTTTTTCTTTCTTCTTAATGTCTCCCTTTCCCCACCTTTTCTTTTCATTTGTTCCCTACCCTATCTCCTCTCCTTTTTTCTTTCTATCTCTCCCCAGTATTGGGAGCCAGCAACCCTACTCAGTCATATCCACTCACACCTACTGCCCCATACACTGGTCAAGAGTCACAAACTGCTCCTGAACGATGGGACCAATGACAGACAAAGACACTTACCTACTCATCCTGCCCTCAGCTACTCTTCCAATCAGTGATCAGTGATCAGAGACTTGCACCTACATTCCCACTTGCTGAGAAATGCACCCAGAAACAGGTGGTAAGAACCCCAGTGCTGGCAAACTAGCAATGAGAGTAACACACCCACCATTTTGCCTGGATATATTAAAACATAACAAAACAAAAGTCAGGGTGAAGTGACCCAACATACAATCAACAAATTAATAAGACCGCAATGGCCTAGAGACAAAGACAACTTCAAATCACATGCACAAAAATAGAAAAAGGTAGCTCAAACAAGTGACCAAAATACAGGGCCAGAAAATCTTCCAGAGGAGGAAATGCTATTGGAATTACCTGAAAAGGAATTCAAAAGTTATGTTTAGGTATCTTCAATGGACTGAGAGAAAGTTCAAAGAAAGCACAATCAAAATCAATGAAAATGCAAACAAAATTCTATAATTCAAGGAAAAAAAAGAAAAAATTGACAAAATAAATTGAAAATTTTAAAACAGCCAATGGAAATCCAGAAGATTAGTACTAAAATTTCAGAAATAGATGACACATTGAAAAGACAAAGGAATAGAATTGAATCTATGGAATACAGAATTAGCGAGATTGAAGCCAAATCTCTCAACACTAATCTGTTAGAGGAACAATCATAAAAAAGAATGAAAAAAATGAAGAAACTCTAATAATTATGAAGGACACTATCAAGACCAATAGTTTACACATGATAAGCATTCCAGAACAAGAAGAGAAAAAAAAGCATTGAGAAAATTGTCGAAGATTTGTTGGAAGAAAACTTCCCTAATATCATGAAAGGTATGCACTCAAGAAACTCAACAAGGGCGGACTAGGCAGAAAGACTGCACAGACCCTCTTCAACAAAGAAAAGGGAAACCAATTAACACAGACACAGAAGATAATCTTGGA
>NW_006921591.1:1386741-1389216 GCF_000298275.1 Orycteropus afer afer
AAAAAAAAAAAAAAAAAGAAAAGAAACTCAACAAGCCCCACCTAGAGTAGACCCTTAAAAGATTCAAAATCCTAAAAAAACCAGGCTTACTGGTCTGATAGAGACTGATGGAGCACCTGTGTCACCCTTTATGCCTCTGTGGCCCAACTTTCAGCCAAATGATAGTCCTGTAAGGTGAAAAATAATACCAGGAATGTTTGCAGTCATTAAAACAATCAATCATATGAGATCAAAAAGGCAGCATTTGCCCAAGGATAAAGCTAAGAAAGCCGAAAGGGTTGGGAAAGAAGGATGAAGCGAAATGATAAACAAAGGGAGGAAGTGGGAAGAATGGTCTGTTACATTGTAGGGATTGTAATGAATGTCATAAAACAAAATGTGTTTGAATAGTTAAATGCAAAGCCTATTTGCTCTGCAAACTTTCATCCAAATCACACACACACGTGCATGCACGCACGCACACGTACACACAAAGAATTGATACCTGTTCGGGTTATGAAATTCCTTTCTCTAGCTGTCAGAAATACCATCCAAGGGCCTACTGTATATGTGACTTATCAATATAGATTTTACATAACATAGTCTCAGATGAAAGGTGGAAGGACCCATTTTACAATAAGAGAAATGTGCTACTGAATGCATTGCCATAGGAATCACTGGTTCTATCATCTAGCACATTACCTGGAAGTTGACAGCTTAATAGACAGATGGAAGGACCTCTTAAAGCTTCCTTTAGAATGGTATCTTGAGGAAAAACACCCTGTGGGGTTGGAGTATACCCTTCAGGATGTGATAAATGCATAGAACCAATGGCCAATATATGGTCTGTATTCCTAATAACTAGAATATGTGGATTCTGGAACAAAGGGGTGAATATAGGACTAGCCACTTTCACCATTAATCCCACTGACCCACTTGAAGAATTTATACTTCCCATCCTGCAATCTTATGCTCTTTTGGATTGGAGGCCCTTGTTCCCAATTTGTGAACATGCTTCTTCCCAAAGATACAGTAAGAGGTCAGCTGAACTTGAAGCTACAACTACTTACTAGTTATTTTAGACTTCTTACGGAAATGGAACATAGAGACCCATATTGGTGACACTAATTGACACTGATTACCATAAAGAGCTAGGGTTGTTACTCTCCTGTGGGGTAAGGAAAGAACTTATCTAGAGGTCAGGGGCCACAAATGTCTCATGCCAACTGAGAAGAGGAAATAGTCCTTCACAGTAATCATAACCCAATAGGAGTAAGAAAATGCAGGCTCCAATTTGGCAAGGTTGAAGGATGCAGATCTGGTCTAAGGTGAGAGAGAAGTAGAGTGGAAAAAGATGTATATACAATAGTAATGGGACCATTTGCCGCTGGGAGGACCATAGCTTGGACTATTAACTCTCTAGTATTAAGTCTTTTGTAGAGATTAACATTGGCCACTATTGGCCACAGACCCTGTGACTGATAGGACTCGATGGAGAGCAAAAGCAGATCAGAGTGGTATAAGGAGTAGACTATTGGATACCTCTTATATAGCATTTTTTATAACCCATCACTCCCCCTTTATTGCAGCCATCGCTGCAGCTGCCATGTGGAAGAGTCAGTCTCTTCTGCTAGCTGCATCTCATTGCTCATTTTCTGTTGTGGACCTCTCTGACCTAAACTGAGTGGAATGATTGCTGAACCAATCTGACACTGGCTCACTGATGCACAATCTAGAAACCAGAGGGAATGACCACCCCTTGTGGCAATGCTTGACCAATGGAAGATAGAAATGGGTGAATGAGTGCTTCTTTCTTCCTTACTACAGGTAGAAAATTCAAAAGTGCATTCCATACATCTCCATAGAAGGTTCCAGAGGGATTGGGTCTAAGTTGCCCACAACAGTGACCAGTTCAATAAAGCACCTTTGTGCTGGCTTTTCTTCCTTCCTTGTTTCACTCTTTTCAGTCCCTCAGTCCTGTTCCCTAGTCATTTCCCTAAAAAGCTAACTGCATGCAAACTTCTACTTCAGGTTCTGCTTTCAGGCTATGACACATATCTTGTCTGTAGAAAATAAAGATAGGGGTAGAGTGCTGATATGGAAGAGAAGAAGAAAATGGGAAAGATGTTCACAGGAAAAAATATAATTGTATTAGGTCCTATTTTTGTAAAATTACATAAATGTGTACATGTATTCACATAGAGATACATGCAATATGAATGTTGGTGACCTTAGGATGGTGAGATATGTGTTATTATATTTTAAAAGTAGTTATTATATTTTTATATTATTTGAATTATTTATACTAAATATGTTGTTGTTGTTAAGTGCCGTTGAGTCGTTTCCGACTCATAGCGACCCCACGCACAGCAGAACGAAACACTGCCCAATCCCGCGCCAGCACCACAATCCCTGCTATACTTGAGCCCATCATCGCAGCCACCATATCAATCCATCTCCTTGAAGGCCTCCCCCTCTTTTGTCGACTCTCCACCC
>NW_006921591.1:1392416-1397253 GCF_000298275.1 Orycteropus afer afer
TGCTTACCTTGCTCCCGGAGACCCGGTCCCTCTTGGGAGGGTAACAAGGGAAAGTGTTCAGTGCAGATCAGTGAGTAAGCACAAGCCCGCCCGTGCTTACCTCGCTCCTGGTTACTAAGCACAAGCCCCATAGAGGACACTGGCTTAGTTGAAAAGGATATAATGTCTGAAACTAACTCTCCAAAGGTTTACCAAAAAAACCAAAAAAATAAATAGGATATTTATATGCAATGAAAACTGTGAGAGCTGGAACTTTACGGGACTGCCTTGTTTTCTGGGTCTCACAAGTTTTCTACCTTTGACAACATGCAATCTTACCACTTTTCTGTCACTCATGTAAGTGGAAATATTTGAGTTTTCTTTCTCTGACAGGTTTCTGCCTTACACAAGTTTTGGCTTTCTCAGGCTTTACTGTGTTGTACCATATGAGGAGATGTTTATAAATGGTGGGGAAAAAAATGTAGACCTTCAGGCCAAGGTAGAATTTCTTTCCCAGGCATCTGGGCATGAAATGCTCCCTTCTTCCTGAAGCCGGAAAACCAATCCTCTGCTATATACCGCACATGTAAGTAGAAATTCCAGGAGTAACCTGAGTCCACTAGTTCCACTGAAGGAGCCAGACTTCAGTTTGGTCTCACTGGGATTCTTTCCTATACATCCATATAAACAAAGTCTTCCAATCTGTTGAATCAGATGAATCAAACCCATCGTGCAGTAAAGAAAAGCAATGCCTGGGATTCATGGGATGTAGTATTTCCTCAAAAGTCTCACTTAGGACACATAGTAAGGGAAGATAAATAGATTACAAAGAAAAATTATGCTTTCTATTCACTACCCTCTTTCCCCCGTTACCCAGGGTGGCTACACAGAGTGTTGTTAGTTGTTAGTTGCTGTCCAGTTGACATGGCGACTCTATGTGCAGCAGAATGAAACAGTTCCTGATCCTACACTATTTTCACAATCATTGATATGCTTGAGTCCATTGTTACAGCTCCCATGTGTCTTGAGGACCTTCCATTCTAGGAAGCTTATTATCTGGCACTGTATGGGATAATAGTTTATTATGATCCATAAGGCTTTCATTGGCTAGTTTTCAGAAGCAGATCACCAGACCTTTCTTGCTAGTCTGTCTTAGTCTGGAAGCTCTGCTGAAACCTGTCTCACCATGGGCAACCCTGCTGGTATTTGAAATATTCATTGGGATCATAGCAATACACAAGTTTCCATGATACAATAAACTGAAAAATGAGTGGTAGAGACGGATATTAACCCTGCTTCTATTTCAGGTGGCGAGGAGCCTTGGTGGTATAGTAGTTAAGTGCTCACCTGCTAACCAAAAGGTTGGTGGTTTGAATCCATTGGAGAAAGGTGTAGCAGTCTGCTTCTATAAAGATTTCAGCCTTGGAAACCCTATGGGGCAATTCTACTCTGTCCTATAGGGTTGTTATGAATTGGAATCTACTTGATGGGAACACACTTTATTTCAGGTGTTACGTGATTTTCTATATTCCATATGAGTCTAAAGGCCTCAATCCAGTCTAGGATTTCAAGTGTCTTATTTAAAATTGTCTGTTATGCATCTAGAAGGACCTCTAGTTGCACTGTGGTTAAAACATTTGGCTGCTAAGCAAAAGGTCAGCAGTTTGAGTCCACCAGTCACTCCATGGGAGAATGATGAGGCGGTCTTGGAAACCCTACAGGGAAGTTCTACTCTGCCCTAAAGGGTAGCTATGAGTCAGAACAGACTCAATGGCAGTGAGTTTAGTTTGGTTTGGAGGTTCATGCAGCTTGACCCCGTTCATTCACTTCCCAACCCTCAGGTGAAGCAGTGGGAAGGACCCGAGGTTGTACTCTCGAGGGTAGGGGGACGCTATCAGACTCTTTCTATGACCTAGAGTTTGAATTTTGGAAGACATAGATAAATTTCCAATCTGGAGAGTATGAAGTTATGCTCTCTCTAGAGGAATCCTTCTAAATAGAAGATAATAAGTATAAAGTGTTTTTAAATGTGTTCTAGAACCAAGAAGTTAGATAAAGTCAGATCCAAAATTCTGGGTTGACAGCAGCTTCAGGAAGGAAATTTTCTGCTGGCAAAAGTTTGAATGAAAGTTGACACTCAGTCTTTTCCTTGACATTTGAGAAAACAGAAAAGGCAGTTCACTGTGAACATCAGTTTAGGGATTTAAAAACTCTAGGAGGATCTCTTTTCAGTTTTAAGACCAATGTTTCTACACTCAATAGCTATTATCCCAGCTTATATTCATAATTATTCCTTATTGAAAACCATAATGTACAAGTCAAACCTGTTACTTTCTCCCTGCCTCAACTCTGGGCTTTCCTCCAACCTCACATTGCCATTCTCACCCAACCTCCATTACCTGTGTCTTTGCTTTAAGGCTTCTTTTACTTTGTCAAGAAAGGGTTTTCAAGGGTGTTTTGGTTACCTAGTGCTGCTCTGACAACAGTATACCACAAATGGGATGGCCTTAACTAACAGAAGTTTATTCTCTTATAGTTCAGGTAGCTGGAAGTCCGAGTTCTAAGTGCCAGGCTCTAGGGGCTGTGTGAAAGCCCCTCAACCTTGGGCTTCAGCTCTGCCTCTTGCTCCTGGCCCACTGAAGCTAGAGGTATCTCTTCACCAGGCAGCTGCTGGCTGCTGAGGCTAACAAGCCCAAGGTTGCAAATAAAATGGCACATTCCTGATGTTACCAAACCACATGGCAGACCATTAATTTAAGGCCCTTGTAAGTCCCAAGGTCAGCAGAGCTGGGCAGGCTGCTGAACAATGACACAGCTACATGCAGAGTCCAGGCATGCCATAAGCTAGAGACCATTCCCAAAGCTGCTTCTTACATATGGGAAGCAGACCACATACTCAAAGCAGCTACTCAGCTGCTTGTGGTAGATCCCACCATCGAGTTGATTGCCAGTCTCATCATGGGGAATAACTAGCATCAGCTGCCCAGCCACTCAACCAGGCCCAGCAAAGCTGACACACAAACATAACCACCACAAAGGGCATGAGCCTGCTTTGAGAAGGCAGCGGCCCAGGCCAGGAGTTTGTAGAATAGTGTGTCTGAATAGCTCCCAAGTGCCTTCAGGGTAAGTTTTTCCTGCCTTCTCAAGTGGCTACTTCGGGGTTTATCCTGGTTCTGGGATGAGCTGTTCTTCCAGGCTGGGGAGCCGGATGTTTCTGTTTCCATAATATTTCAACCTTGTTTAAATATTTCTGCCTTTGATTACTCTTCTGCATGGTGGTAGTGGTTGTTAGTTACCGAGTTGGCTCTGACTCATGGTGATCTTATGTATAACAGAACAAAATGTCTGGTCCCGAGCCATTTTCATGATCACTGGTGGGTTTCAGTCTGTTGTTATGGCTATTGTGTCAATCCATCTCATTTTCACTTCACTAAACATGATGTCCTTCTTCTGTGGTTGGTCTTTCCCGAGGACATGTCCAAAGTAAGCGAGTTGAAGTCTCACCCTCCTCACTTCTAAGAAACATTTTGTTGTATTTATTTTAAGGTTGATTTGTTCATTTTTCTGGCAGTCCATTATATATTTAATATTCTTCTCCAACAGTGGTGGTTGCCAGGTATATAATATGTGGTTACCAGGTATATAATATGTTTGGTAGCCTGCCCATTTGTTTCCTTCGCCACATTTAAGGCCACACATTCCCTTTAGAATAAATGAAAACATCACTGGTTATTATTATTTTAAAATTTATTTTTTAAAAAATAATTTCAGACTCAAGAAATTGCAAAAACAATACAGCAGAGAATTCCCAAGAGCACCCTTCACACAGCTTTGCCTGATGATAATATTGTACATAACCATCATCATTGGTTAGTATTTAACAACACAGTCTACCTCCTCCCCATCCTCATCTGAGGCCCCCTAAGCAATCAGTGTTGGGATCTGAAAGAGCCTGATATCAAAGAGCAGAATATTTGCAATGTGAGAGTGAGGAATGGAGACTGAAACTTAAGTTTCTTGTCTCCTAATCCAGAGCTGGTTGTGCCTTTATGAAAGACAGTCTTACATGGAGGTTAAAAACTGCCCAACAGAAACCAATGGTTTATTATTTAAAGCAGAGGTAGGGAATAACTTGTGAATGTATGCATTTTCTTACAGCTCTTCCTTGTGGCGGAGATGGATGAATCGATTTATCTCTCTGCCCACACATTTCGTTCCACCATACAAGAAAAAGGAAATGAGTCGGGGAAGGCAGTGAGGTGTGATGGACAGAGGCATGGCTTGAGACTTGGTGAGCTGAACACTTTGTACTAATTCTGTCGACTGAACAAACTTGGCCTTTGTGGTAGTTAAATTTGTATGCCAACTTGTCTGGGCCTGGTTGAGTGGCTGGCCAACTGGTGGTAGTTATTCCCCATGATGAAATTGGCAATCAACTCCGTGGTGGGATCTACCACAAGCAGCTGAGTAGCTGCCTTTGAGATGTGATCTGCTTCCTATATATAAGGAGAAGCCTTGGGGATAGTCTGTAGCTTATGGCACGTTTTACCCCTGCATGTAGCTGTGTTGTTGTTCAGCAACCTGCCATGCTCTGCTGACTTGAGGACTTACAATAGATTTGAATTAATGGCCTGCCATGTGGTTTGGAAACATTGAGACTGTGCCTTTTTACTTGTCAACCTTGGGCTTAGCAGCCAGTAGCTGTCTGGGTGAAGAAAAGCCTCTAGCTTCAGTGGGCTGGGAGCTGGAGCCAGAGCTGAAGCCCAAGGCTGGGGGCTTTCACCCAGCCCCTAGAGCCTGGCACTTTGGACTTGGACTTAAAGCCTCCAAACTGTAAGAGAATAAACTCCTGTTTGTT
>NW_006921591.1:1397739-1415535 GCF_000298275.1 Orycteropus afer afer
GAAGATTTACAGAGCAAATTCACTTTCCATACAGCAGTTCACATACACTTTGTCCCATGACATTGACCACAGTTTACCACAATGCAACAGCTTCCCTCCCACTTCCTCCCCATAGTTACCTTTTCCCAGTGTCCATCCCTCCATGCACTCCTGCCCCCTGAGCTGTCTCCCTGTGTATAAGCAGCCCTTCTTTCTCCCATACTTCTTGACTTTAAAATATGCAGTTCCCCTTGTTCTGTTCAAATGATAGCCTCCTGGTCTATGTATGGGTTCCTCAAGAGTACAATTAATTGTTCTGGAATTCCCATTCTTCTCAATGTTACCCATAATTTATGATCCATACAATCAAATGCTATTGCATGGTCAATAAAACACAAGTAAACATTTTTCTGGTATTCTTTGCTTTGAGCCAAGATCCATCTGACATCAGCAATGATATTCCTTGTTCCACATCTTCTTCTGAATCCAGTTTGCATTTCTGGAAGTCTCTGTTAATATATTGCTGAACTGTTGTCATTCCCTTTTGCTACCTTCTCCACCTGTAGTGCAGTGAATTACTTAATATGGCTCTTCTAGCCATGGTCTTGTGACTCCCACCAGATGACTGGGTGGAACTATGTAAATGTGAGGGCTTGTGGCCCACTAAGTGACCGCATAGCTTGTTAATAATGTAAATTAGGTACATGGCACCCTTGTGGGGGTGAGACCATGCAAATAAGGTGTATAGAATTCTAACATGGAGATTGGTTAGTTTTGCCATATCCACTAATTTTAAAATGAGCCATCCCAGAGACAGAAGAGGGGGATCTCACTGCCATCAAGAAAGAAATACCAGGAGTGGAGCACATCCTTGGATCCAAGATCCCTGCACTGAGACAGCATAGAGATGGCAGAGAGACAGTGGCAGCAGAGGCAGCAGAATCAAGAGACCAGCACAAAACAGAGCAGCAGGACTCCTGGCCCACAGAGTGAGAAAGCTGAGTGCCTTTGGACAGGAGGCTTACTAGCAGAGCGGGGTGCCTCTCTGGAGACCTATTGAGCAAAGCTAAAAGAGTTTTGTAACACTGGACCAAGAAGGGCAGAGGCTGAGGCCAGAGAAAAACATGTCTGTGGTATGGCTGAGAAGAAGCTGTCCTGATTGAAGAACTATATCCTGAGTTGTTTCTGATCCTGAATTGTATAACCTGTTACTTCACTAACAAACCCCATAATTGTGAGTACTGTCTGTGAGTTTGGTGTGGACATTGTAACAAATTATGGAACCCAGCAGAGATGTAGAATGCTATGGGAGAGACGATTAGCGTCAGAATTGGTAAAAAGATTGGAGGGTGGTAGCATATCGGACCTCCCTCTGTCTCATAGGAATCAGCCTTGGGCGATGCTGCTGATGGTAATTCCATCTCCGCCACATGAATCTAGAGGAGGTCAGACAATGTCATTGCCACATCCTTTTTCCACCACCTTTCAATGAAGTCAGACTCTCCCATACAGCCTTATGAGAGGTTGTTGTAAGAAATAGAGGGATGGGGTAATACCAAGAGGGTGCTTTCCCCATGCTCATACCTTCATGATAGAGGGAGTGGCAATGGAACACAGAAGTTGAGGTGTTACCAGAGGTCACAAGTAGTTAGGGAAGAGGTCCTGTGCTGTTGAGAATGGAAACAAGGAGGGATTCTACTTCACAGTGAAACATGTCAGAGGAGCAAATTTGAGACACACTTGTTCCTTCCCAAATAGTCTAAAGGAAAAGACCTTTAAAAGGAGTGGGGACACTTGCATTTCACATGCCTTTTGGGGATAAAAGGAGTGAATTCACTATTCTCACCTTTTCAGAGCCAAGAAAAAACTTATCTGGCTTCTGACCTGGAAAATCTTTTACTTCTTTGTCTTTTAAAGAGATAAAAGACTAAAAAGAAAGAAAGAAAGAAAAGAGTCTATAATATCTTAAGTAAAAAAGAAAAAGATATTTTTCAAAGTATTTTCTCTTATAAACAAATTTACTTCCTGTTTACACTTCCTTTGTTCACTCATTCATATATTCAGTGAGGAAGACTCTTACTACTTGCCCCCTTCTGAGGCCTTATGCCAATTGCTAGAAACCAGTCACAAATCAACAGACCAGGTCTCTGCTTGGGAAGAGCTGACAATCTATGCAGTAGGAGCAGAATAAAAACTAGTGTTCCAAACACAGTCTTGGTAGAGGACAGCCCCCCAGAAGCAAAGCCAGTTCCCCCAGAAGAAATCTCCCAAGCTAGGGAGGACGTGATAAGTCAGAATCTCAGCATATGATGTTGAGAAAAGCTCCACAGGGATTTCTGACATTCCCACCTGCAGGAGTGTACCCACCCCCTGTGACAGCCACTAAGCATGTTGTCCTACATGGGAACACCCAAAGAGAGCCCAACACCAAGACTTCGAGGAGGTGACATTTTGTCAAGTTTTAAAAAGTGATGTAGTCCTTTCTCATGTGAAAAAGGAAAAGTCGAGGAAAAGGTCATGTACAAAAGGGCAGAGGTTTAGGAAAGTGCAATGTACTCCAGGAAATTTCTAGAGCTCAGTTAGATTAGAGGGTACACAGGTAAGACACAGATGGGAGTGATGGAAAAAGAGACTGAGCAGGTAGAGCAGGTGAGATACCCACTTGAAAAGCTAAGGGGTCCTCTGTAAAGCAGTCCCTATTACTGGCAGGATGTTAATTTTTCCCTGCTTGGATAATCTTAAATATTCAGAGGGTGGGGGTGGGAAGAACTTGCAACAAGGCTAAAAGAAACCCATACCTTGACAATTTACTCAGCTATCTGATGAGTACAAAATTAATTTCCATATTAACGCGTTGAGATAAGACACGGAAACATGAATTACAAAAGACATGTAGTGCACTCGTCTGAAGCCTGGGAAACCTAATGCAAGAGAGATTTGCAAAAAGCAGCTGTACAAAGATGGATTAACCGGAAAAATAGATTCAGCTCCTGAGCAGATGTTTTCTTTCCCTGTGTGAATAGAACAAGATAAGACACATTTCTGACAAAATGTAACCATTTCTGGCACACTTTCCCCCTTATTCCTTTCCCCCAAAAGTGCTGCTAAGTACAGAGGCCAGTTATCAGTGTGACACCTGAGAGTTCATTACAAAGCCCTTGGGGATCTCAAACCTGGGCCCCAGCAACCCTTGCAGACAAATTGTGCAAATCAAGGAAAATGCCATTTCCAAATCCTCTCAAGTTTTGGCTCTGCTCTGTCAGTCCAGCTTTGGATGATGAATTTCCCACAAGGCCAGAGGCACCAAGGCACCACTAGGCCTAATCCTAATGTATTTTTTACTTTTTCCCCCTTCTACCCAGGAGCCAAGAAGAAAACATTGGTGAGTTGAAAAAATTCTCTGGACAGGCTCACAGGAAGCCAGAGAATGAGTGTCACTTCATCTGAAAAGGCTGAAAGCACTGGAAATAGAAGAGTTATTAGGAAGAACCGACTTGGGCTTCATGCCCCTGTGGCTAAGGCCAGCTTGTGGCACTGTTTTAGGATTTTCTAGAGAAACTAAACCAATAAGATAGATAGACAGACAGATTGACTGACAGGCAGATAGATAGTAGATAGATAGATAGATAGACGATAGATAGATAGATAGAGACCTTATAAGCATGTTGTTGTTGTTGTTGTTATGTGCCATCAAGTCGCAGTTGCACCGACTCATAGCGACCCCTCCTTGGGTTTCCATGGTGATATCACTGCAGAAGTAGATTGTGCAACATTCCTTCCAAGGAGTGGCTGGTGGGTTTGAACCACCAGCCTTCCGGTTAGCAGTCAAGTGCCATAGACACTATGTTAGCAGAGCTCCTTTATAAGCACTGTTGTTGTTAGGTGCTGTCGAGTTGTTTCCAACTCATAGCGACCCCATGCACAACAGAACAAAACACTGCCCAATCCCACGCCAGCTCCATGATCCTTGCTATACTTGAGCCTGTCATTGCAGCCATGGTGGTGTCAATCCATCTCATTGAAGTCCTTCCCCTCTTTCGTCGACCCTCCACCCTACCAAGCATGACATCCTTCTCCAGGGAATGGTCCCTTCTGGCAACATGACCAAAGTAGGAGAGATGAAGTTTGGCCATTCTCGCTTCCAAGGAGCATCTCGGGTGCACTTCCTCCAGGAAAGATGTGTTCGTTCTTTTAGCAGTCCATGGTACTTTCAGCATTCTTCGCCAGCACCACAACTCAAAAGTATCAACTCTTCAGTCTTCCTTATTCATTGTCCAGCTCTCACATGCATATGAGGCGACTGGAAATATCATGGCTTGTGTCAGGTGCACCTTAGTCCTCAAGGAGACGTCCTTGCTCCTTAGCACTTGAAACAGTTCCTTTGCAATTGACCTTCCCAGTGTTACACGTCATCTAATGTCCTGACTGCTGCTTCCATTGGGCATCGATTGTAGAACCAATGGGACTAAAGGAGGAAGTTGAAGCTGCAATGAAAGAACTGGCGAAGAACAAGGCTCCGGGAATTGACGGAATACCCATTGAGATATTTCAACAAATGAATGCCCCCCCATTGGAGGCACTCACTCAGTTATGCCAAGAGATTTGGAAGATAGATACCTGGCCAACTGACTGGAAGAGATCCACATTTGTACCCATTCCAAAGAAAGGTGATCCCACAGAATGTGGAAATTATAGAACAATATCATTAATATCACACGCAAGTAAGATCTTACTGAAGATAATTCAAAAACGTTTGCAGCAGTATATTGACAGAGAACTTCCAGAGGTGCAAGCCGGATTCAGAAGAGGACGTGGAACAAGGGATATCATAGCTGTTGTCAGATGGATCTTGGCTCAAGGCAAAGAATACCAGTAAGATGTTTACTTGTTTTATTGACTATGCAAAGGCATTTGATTGTGCGGATCATGATAAATTATGGATAACTTTATAAGCATAGTTCACACAAATATAGTTCATTACATAGATCTTATACATATAGTTCAAATATACATAGTTCATGTACATATGTGAACTAATTTAGAGAGAGAGATTGATTTTAAGGATTGGCTCATGCAGTTGTGGGGACTGGCATGTCTAAAATCCATAGGTCAGGCAACAGGCTGGAGATTCCTGTAGTTTTGTGTCCCAAAATCCATAGGTCAGGCAAGGAGAACAACCAAGAGTAGAGGAGTTCTGCCAAAATGTCTATTCATAGTCTGGAGGCAGACTACACCTTAGGGAAATGCTCTTTTTGTTTTTAAAGCCTCCATCTGATTGGATGAGGCCCACACATGTTATGGAGAATAATCTGCTTTGCTTAAGGCCCACTGATTTAATCACAAGTAACTACTACATAACGACATCTGGACTAGTGTTTGATCAAACAGCTGGGCAGTACAAGCTAGCCAAGTTGACACATAAAATTAACCATCATACGTATCCTAGGGACAGTTTGTTGCTTGCCTACACTCTCTATTCTGCTGTCAAGAGGAATATGTCCAGTAGGTGTATAGCATGTGAGCTGTCTGTCCTGTTGTGGAAAGAATGAAGATAAGGACAGAACTCAGTCTGCCACTACCTTGATATGTGGCCTTAGGCAAGTCACTGAACCCCTTGGAATTATTTCCTTTACTGTGAATGAAGAGTTTAAAATACATGATCTCTAATATCCCTGTGTTAATATCCTATGGTACTATCAATCATTTAATTAAAAAAAAACTCACTGCCATCTAGTTGATTATGACTCATAGTGATCCCCTTTGGGGTTCTAAGGTGGTAAATCTTTCCGGATCTTTCCGGAAGTAGATTGCCCAGTCTTCCTTCTGCGGAGTGTCTGGTGAGTTTTAACCATCAACCTTCTGGTTAGCAGTCAAATGCCTTAGGCACTGTCACCAGAGCTCCTTAATTATTTAATAGCAACCTTTAAAAAAATAATTTTTACTTGATTTGGGTGCAAATTTACATTCAAAAGTTCACAGACATTTTGTTTCATGGTACTTATTACAACTTCCACAATAAACAGCTCTCCTCCCATCTCTTCCCTGTGACTATCCCTTCCCTATGACCTTCTTATCTATGCAGTCCTGTCTGTCTAGCTTTCCTCCTATGCAAATGCTACCCTTCCAATCTCTCACGGTTGACTTTTCTAAGTCACTGGGGTAGGTGTTCCACTCATAGGTCTTTCTATTGCTTGGCTAACAGCTAATCCGTGGAAGTGAGTCTAATTCCAGGTCCAAAGGATAATCTGGGGCCACAGTCTCAGGAGTCTCATCAGTCTCTATCCAACCAGTAATTCTGGTTATTTTTGTGTGTTTGAATTTTGTTCCACATTTTTCCTCCCACTCTATTCAGGATTTCCAATTTTGGTCCCTTCCCAAGAGGTTGTCATTGTTAGCTAGGTATTGTCTAGTTCTTCTGGTCTCAGAGTCTTGGAGGCTGAGGTTCTGGTGGTCCATTAGTCCCTTGGACTAATTGTTTCTATACATCATTGATTTTCTCCACTCTTGTCTTGTTCAGACAAGGGAAGACCAATAGTTGCATCTTAGATGGCCACTTGTAAACTTTTAAGACTTCCGTCACTAGTCACAAAAGTAGGATGTAGAACAATATTTTTATGTATTAAGTGGTGCCAATTGAGCTTGATGCCCCCCCCCCCAAGACCATGGTCCAGAGCCCATAGGCCTGGAATTCACTGCCTCACGTTGCTTGGTTGTGGCTAAGAAGCTATTCCAACCTTGTCTCCTGTTAGCTCTATAATGTAAATAGATATTTTTGTAGTACAAATACACATGTAGGGATATCATTAGCCAAATCTATCTATGATCATGGGTATATTCCCGTTCGCCTACCCACACCTGATCTTTTTGTTTGTCTGCCTATGTATCCACCTGTAGACTTGTGTTTGTTGTTACTGACAATGCAGTTTTGTAATAATATTTGCCTCTGTTGTCTATAGTTTTTGTGCACCTCTCTGTGTCCTCCTTTTCCCTTTGTTATTTTGCTAGTCACACATTTTTGTTATATTGCCTTTCCCTTTACCTAAATAAACACACAATTCTTAACTAGCCAAAAATTTTCCCTCCCCTTCACTTTCATCCCCGGTAGCCAAGAAAGTAAATTTCGTTCCAAGTAAACCTTTCCCTGACTTTTTATAATAATGGACCCATGCAATATTTGTTGTGACAGACTTACTTCATTCAGCATAATGTCCTCCAAGTTCATCCTCTTTATGAGGTGATTTGCGAATCCTTCATTATTCTTCAATGTTGCGTAGTATTGCATTGTGTGCATGTACCAAAGTTTGGTTATTCATTCATCTGTTGATGGGTGCTTAGGTTGTTTCCATCTCTTTGTTATTGTGACTAGTGCTGTGATGAACATGGGTGTGCATGTATCTATTCATGTCTCAGATATTACCCCTTTAGGATATATTCGTAGTTGTGGAATTGCTGGATTGAATGGCATATCTAGTTGCAACTTTTTAAGCAAGTACAATACAGTTTCCCACAATGGTTATACAATTTTACAGTCCCACTAGTAGTGTATAAGAGTTCCAATCTCTTCACACCCTCACCAGCATTTGTTGTTTTCTGTCTTCTTGGATTTTGCTATTATTGATATCTCATTGATGTTTTGATTTACATCTCTCTAATGGCCCCACCCCACCCTAAGAGGCAGGAAGCAGGGGGAAAAGCTGGGGATGAGACATAGCTGTGGGATCCAGGTAAGGGGAGGCCCCACCCCACCCCAAGAGGCAGGAAGCAGGGGAAAAAGCCAGGGATGAGACAGAGCTACAGGATCCAGTTAAGGGGAGGGAATGATTTCAAACAGCTAAGGGAGACAAACTCGTCTGTCAGTTTGCTGTACTGTGGTGGCTTGTGTGTTGTTGTGAGGCTTGAGGCTCTGCCAGCAGTGTTTCAAATGCCAGCAGGGTTGCACATGGTGCACATGTTTCAATGCAGTTTATATACTGAGATAGACTAGGAAGAAGGAAGAGGCCATCCACTTCTCAAAGAATTGGCCAGGGAAAACCTTATGAACAGCAGAGAAACACTGTCTGATACATCACTAGGCAACTTTGTGAATAGTCTAGAAACATTGTCCAATACAGTGCAGGAAGAGGAGCCCCTTAGGTTGGAAGGCACTCAAAATACAACTGGGAAAGAGCTGCCTCCTCAGAGTAGAACTGAACTTAATGATCCATCAACCACTCCTCAGAAGGAAGTTTGGACAATCTGCTTCCGTAGTGATACTGCCTTGGAACCCCAAGGAGAGGTCACTGTGAGTCGGATCTGACTCAAGGTCAGTGCATTTTTTTTTTTTTTAATAGAAGATAGCAATGGGTATATATATTCATTCCTTATAATGGCCACTTATCCAGATGCTCCACCTATTTACAATATAGTTGAAAAAGATAAAACTACCAAGAAACTCTCTGAGGGCCAGAGAGTTATTGACATTGATTCAATAGGCAATAATCAATAGGCAATAGGTGAATAGTAAATAATAAAATCATAACAGCAAAGATAAAAATAACAACTAACGTTTATTGAGTGTCTAAGGATTAAGCACTTTATATATGTAATTTCATCTAATACATAGTTTTAATCAGATCATTCAAACTAATGCTCTGGGAACACACAAATTCTTCTGAAGGAGATCTTTGCCTCCAATGGAGGTACATTGATGCACAAGAAGAGAGTCAGGTAGAGAGAAGGCTCTTTAAATCCAGGCAGGTAGGGAAGACTGTTTTGTTGTGGAAGGTAGTAGGCACCCAAGGTTCATATGGAACAACAATTAAGGTGACCCTCTGCTACCATGGATGTCCAAGGATGCAGAAAAGCCTCCCAGGATCAACCTTGGACACTACTTTGAGAGTGAACCCAACATATTCCTGCCTCTGAGATTGATCCTATCATTTGTAGAAACCCTGGCCTATAAATTGTTGAGCTGCCTGTTTCCTAACCTAGGAAGCTGTACAAGCTCCATCATTGGTGGATTTGACCTCCAGATGAAGTTTGAGGATTGCTGAGTTTGCCATCTTCATCCTGTGCATTCAGCTAAATGAAGGCAAACTGAAGACCACGCATGAAAGCATTTACTCATTACTCAAAAGGTTACTTCTCAGGCACTAAATCAGGGCCTGAGTTTTATTGGCACAAATAGCTGGCTCTCTAGCAGATTAGGTAGATAGATAGGTAGGTAGGTAGATAGATTCTGTTGAGTCAGCTCTGACTCACAGTGACCTTCTGTACAACAAAACAAAATATTGCCCAGTCCTCTGTCATCTTCATGATCATTGGTATATTTGAGTCCATTGTTGCAACTATTGTGCCAGTCTATCTCATCAAGCATCTCCCTCACCCTCATTGGCTTCTTCTTCATCAAACATTATGTCCTCCTTCAGCAGTGGATTCTTCCTGATGACATGTCCAAAGCAAACTAGTTGAGCAATGTTCTGTTTTCCATAAGGTTTTCATTGGCTAATTTTTGGAAGTAGATCACCAGGCCTTTCTTCCTCGTTCATCTTAGTCTAGAAGCTCCACTGAAGCCTGTCCACCATGAGTGACCCACCTGGTATTTGAAATACCAATGCCATAGCTTCCAGCATTATATCAACACACAAGCTACCACAGTATAACAAACTGAAGGGGATTGGAGTTTGTGTGGGGTGGGGATTGGCTGCTAAATATGAGTATGTTGACTGCAAGGCCATGAGGGAAGAAGAAACTGATATATAATATATGCATAATTTTAAAAAACATGGCCCTTGGCACCATATGGGAGCATAAGAGTCCTTTGTGGCTTTGGAGCCCATGCGATTCTGCATGTGGTAACTGGACAGAAAATGAAAGAATGACTCATACAACCAGCCATGTGACCTTTAGCAAGGCACCTTTCCTCTCAGAGTCACAGTTTCACATTTACCAAGTGGGGGTGAGGTGTACAAAAATAATAGAACACTGCTGCTGGGTTCTTGTGAAGACAAGAATATAGATAGAAAGTCCTCTGTGAGTTTAAAAGCACTAAACAAAAGTTTTAGCTTAATTATTCAGCTCTATGTTTAAGGAGAAAGGAATGTGTGCAGTAAGGTTTAAAAATAATTTCCAAAATTGCAGAGAAGGAGTTTTGGAATGGGAAGGGACAACTTTTAGTTCTTTGAAGAATTCATTTATAAAAAAAGAAGTTTTGTTATATATAGAGATACATGAACAGAGAGAAACAGGGATGAGTGGTCAATGACAGCAGGAGTTTCTGGAGTCAAGAATGTTTGTATATGTTCATTCACTCATTTGTACATTTGCTGAGTATCTACCATAGAGCAGGCAATGGGCTAGGTACTGGGGGTACAATAGTAAGTAGAGAGCAATATGGTCCATGACCCTTTTGATGTTTTTTTCAGTCTAATAAGAGAATTGAGGAAATAACCCCTCTGATGAATACATAGATATGAACTATAATAGTGACTCTGAAGTATAGAATGGTAGAACCAGTTTGTCTGGGTTCAAATCACATTTGCTGATTGGGTGATATTGGGCATGTCTTAACTCATGCAAGCCTCAGCTTTTTAGTCTGTTATATGGAAAATAAAAGCAGTCCTCACCTGTAGACCTGTTGTGAGATAATAAATGCATCTACAGCAGGAGTTCAGAACCTCAGCACAATTATCATTCTCTTGTTGTGAGGAACTGTCCTGTGCATTGTAGAATGTTTAGCTGTGTTCTGAGCCTCTACAAATTAGATCCCCAAAACACTCCCATGCCTGTTTGTGACCATCAAAAATGTTCCCAAACATTTCTAAATGTCCCCTGAGGGGCAAAAGTACCCAGTTAAGAATCACTGGTCTCCAGCATTTGGAGCCATCTGGCACATGCTGAATACACAATATATGTTAGCTTTTATAATTATCATAAAGGAAAGGTACAAAAAAATATGTAGGCTCAGATCTTGGTCTTGTCATTTACAGGCTGTGTGACCTTGGGTAGATTAATGAATTTATTTGTAGTTCAGTTTCTCTATTAGTAAACAAAGCTGATTATCATCACACTTACCTTCAAAACCAAAAACCCATTGCTGTCAGCTTGAATAGCAACCCCTACTATTACAGAGCAGAACTGTCTTACAGGGTTTCCAAAGCTATAGGTCTTTTATGAAAGCAGACTGCCACATCATTCTCTCATGGAGCAGTGGTGGGTTCGTATTGCCAACCTTTCAGTTAGCAGCCAAGTGCTCAACCACTGTGTTACCAGAGCGCCTACATCTACCTTACCCACCCATTCCCTTTGAGTCTATTCTGACTCATAGTGACACTTTAGCACAGAGCAAAACTGTCCCATGGAGTTTCCAAGGCTGTAAATCTTTATGGAAGCAGACTGCCCTAACTTTCTCAAATAGAGTGGCTGGTAGGTTCAAAATACTGACTTTTTTTGGTTAGCAGGAAAATTCATTAAACACTATGCAATCAGAGATCCTTACACCTACCTCCCTTACCAAACCTAAACCAAAATCACTGCCATTGAGTTGATTCTGATTCACAGTGACCCTCATTGGGTTTCTGAGGCTATAAATCTTTACAGAAGCAGACTGCTTCATTTTTCTTCTGCACAGCAGCTTTGAACTACCAACCTTTTGGTTAACAACCAAATGCCTTAATCATTATGCCACCAGAGCTGCTTTACATTTACCTTCCAAAAAAAAAAAAAATAAAAATAAAAGATAAACAAACAACCAAACTCACTGCCATTGAGTGGAATCCAACTAGCAATCCCCACTGGGTTTCCAAGGCAGTAAATCTTTATGGAATTAGATTGCCCGATCTTCCTTCCAACATCTACCAAACCAAAACCAGACTCACTGCCATCTAGTCAATCCTGACTCATTAGTGACCTCTCCTTGGGTTTCTGAGGCAATTTCTCTATGGAAGTAGATTACCCAATCTTCCTTCCCAAGACTGGCTGTTGGGTTTGAATTGCCAGCCTTCTGGTTAGCAGTCAAATGTTTTAGGCACTATGCCACCAGAGTAAGATAACATACGGAGCTCTGGTGGTTAGAGCATTTGACTGCTAACCAGAATAGTAAGCACTTAAGTACTAGGTCTCCTTCCTCTATTCTATTCTTCAATTCGTGGGCATCCACGGAGGGGTGTGAGGAGACAGATACATTCTCCTTTGTTCATTGGCTAGAGGGACTGAAATGAAAAGGGTAAAATGTGGGCACAAAGAATTAGAGAAGTCCAGAGTGGGTTTGGCCACTAGTTGACTGGTTGGGAGCCCTGGGCCTGCTGTTTATAGGCCTACATTTTTGGAAGCTTATTGTTTGAAAAACAATGTCAGGGAAATAACCCACTTCCCTTTGATTAAGTGCTGTTAGAGACCATTTGAAAGGTGCCTGAAGAAGAGAGAAAAACTCAGAAAAATTGAATCATAACCTTGTAGGATAATCTAGTTCTTATTGTTGATATGGGCTGTTGAGTTGGACCCGACTCATAGTGACCCTTCCTTGGGTTTCCAAGGCAGTATCACTATGGAAGTAGATTGCCCAATTCTTAGAAGGCAAGAAATGTCTTCCTGGTGCAGCCAGAGACAAAAAAGTGTTGTTGTTCCTGATTAGAGCCTGGTGAAGACAATGCCAGAAGATGAGCCTGCTTACAGAGCAGTCTTACAGAACAGGAGCCTGGGTGGCTTTGGCACTGGATTTTCTGGAAGGTTCTGGGGTAGAAAGGAGGTAAAGGTATGTGGTGGGAGAGAATGTTACAAATCCAATGAGAAAATTTAATCCTAAGGAAGAACAGCTTCATGTCATCTAGACAATGATGAAGAGTCCACTTAGCCCTTTCCTATTAGATGTGACTTCAAGATTCCCTTCCCACAATGACCTTTCTCTTCACCCATCCTCTGTTGCCAAGCCCTTGACCACAGAGAAAATATTTCCTGGAAAGAGGTCTCTGACAAAATGATCACGTTTTTAATCTAATTCTGGATAAAACCAAAAAGCTAACTCACTGCCATTGAGTTGGTTCCTACTTATAGCAACCCCCAAAGCGGTAAATTTTTATGAAAGTAGATTGCCCCATCTTCCTTTCATGGAGTGGCTGGTGGGTTTGAACCACAAAACTTTTGTTTAGCAGTCAAAATATCTTAGGCACTGTGCCACCAGAGGTCCACTTCTGCATAAAGGTATCTAAAATGACTTTTAAGGCAGGGATTGGCCAACAATGAATGGCCCATGGGCCAAATCCAGCCCATAAATTATTTTTATATGCCAAATAAGCTAAAAATAACTTTTACATTTTAAATGATTGAGAATAATCAAAAGATGTATAATATTTCATAACTTATTAAAGTTATCTGAAACTCTAATTGTAGTGTATGTAAATAAAGTTTTATTGGAACACAGCCTGCTTATTCTTTGGCTGTTCTCTTGCTTCCACAGCAGAGTTGAGTAGTTGTCATAGAAACCATGTGACCCATAGAGTCTGAAATATTTGCTATTTGACCTTTTAGAGAGAAAAGTTGCAGAGCCTGATTTTAGGTATTAATGAGACTGGAAAGATAAGCTACTTGTTTTGGGGTTGTTGTTGTTATGTGCCGTTGAGTCATCCCTGACTCATAGCGACCCCTTCTTGGGTTTCCAAGGTGGTATCACTATAGAAGCAGATCACCCAATCATCCTTCCGAGGAGTGGCCGGTGGGTTTGAACTGCCAACCTTCTGGATAGCAGTTCAGTGCCTTATGTACTACGTGCTTTTCCTTTCTTTTATTTTTTATTTTTTATTTTAAGACCTTGTTTTACATTTGTTACTTGTACATTTAGTTTCATTCCCCATTTACCATGTCCAACCCTAACTCAGTCTCCTCCCCTTGCTACCCTGTAACCTTCCCCCTGTGCCCCTCATATTTATGCACTCCTTTTTGTCCTGCATTTCCTCAACTTGAATGTTGGTCCTCTGGTGTTCCATGGTCTATTGCTCTAAAGGATGTATTACCATGAAGTATGTGGGTGCATCATCTTGGGTTGAGTGGTCTGTGTGTACATCTTGTTAACTGTTGGGCTGAGAGTCAGCCACTGGAGGTGCATTTTATTCCAAGCGCAGAAGGTATTCCAGGGCCATAGTATTGGGGGTCTGACCAGATTTCATCTGACCAGTAATTCTGGTCATTATTGAATTTTGGGATTTTGTTCCAAGTTTTCCCTACACTCTATCTCTATCCAGGATCTCTGGATTTCCAGATTTGATCCTTTCCTGAGTGATTGGCATTGGTAGCCAGGCACCATCTAGTTCTTCTGGTCTCGAGGGCCATCGTGTCCTATGGCTGGCTGATTGCTTCCAAATGCCTTTTTTTTTTTTCTCTTTTGTGTTCTTCTTCGCTTCCAATGCTAGCAGACTGTTAGCTTCATCTTAGATGGTCGCTTGAAAGCTTTAAGACCTCAGTTGCTACTCACTGATGTAGGATGTAGAGCAAGGCTTTTATGTATTTTGTTGTGCCCATTGAGTCTAGTGTCCCCTGGTACTATGGTCTTGAGATGGTAGATCTGTTGGATCTCTCTCCCATAATGTCTGGGTGTCTGTGAGGGATTACTCTGTGTCTGTCTTCTATTGTTTCTGTAAGGAATGCAAGTATTTTGTTCACTGATGTCTGTGCAAGATTAGCCTCAGTTGAATCTGTCCTTGGTCTAGAGTATACTTCTGTTCACTGACCCCCATCTGATCATCTCAGGTGTTTATGTGTTTATATGTAGCCTGGTGTTGGGTGTTAATAGCAATGCAGTATTGTGGACACATTGGTTGGTATTAGCATCTGTTGTCTCTCTCTTATGTGCACAATTAGGTGTCCTCCCATTTCCTAATGTTATCATGGTGGTCACAGATCCTTCCTGTATATCCCTTCCCCTACCCACATCAGAGTGTGGGCCCAAACTAGCCTGAAATAAAACCCTCCTCTTTCATCCCCATCTCGGTAACTGACTGAGTTCCCTTTCCCAAGTAAACCCTTCTCTGTCTTTTTACACTAATGGGCTCACACAGTACTTGTCTTTCTGTGATTCACTTACTTCACTCAGCATAACGTCCTCCAGGTTCATCCACATTGTGAGATGATTTGTATATCCCTCATTGTTCTTTAATGTAGCATAGTATTCCATTGTGTGCATGTACCATAATTTGGTTATCCACTCATCCGTTGATAGGCATTTAGGTTGTTCCCATCTCTTTGCTATAGTGAATTGTGCTGCGATGAACATAGGTGTACATATGTCTGTTTGTGTGCTATCTCTCACCTCTTTAGGATATATTCCTACAAATGGAATTGCTGGGTCAAATGGTACTTCTATTTTCAGTTTTTTAAGGAAATGACATACTGTTTGCCACAATGGTTGTACCATTTTACAATCCCACCAGCAGTGTACAAGAGTTCCAATATCTCTGCAACCTCACCAGCATTTGTTATTTTCTGACCTGTTGAACTTTGCTATTATTGCTGGGGTGAGATCATGTCTCATTGTTGTTTTGATTTGCATCTCTCTAATGATTAATGATTAATGAGAAGTTCTGGTAGCATAGTGCCTAAGGCACTTGACTGCTAACCAGAAGACTAGTGGTTCAAACCTACCAGCCACTCCTTGGAAGAAAGTTGGGCAATCTACTTCTGTAGTGATACCGTCTCGGAAACCCAGGTAGGGGTCGCTATGAGTCAGGTCTGACTTGATGGCACAACAACAACAATGATTAATTATCACGAGCAATTTCTCACGTGTTTGTTGGCTGCCTGTATATCTTCTTCGGTGTTCAAAGTCTTTTGCCCAATGTGAATTGGGTTATTTGTCTTTTAGGTATTGAGGTGTTGAAGTTTGATATGTCATAGGCAAATATTTTCTCCCAATCTGTAGGTTCTCTTTTTACCCTTTTGACGAAGTCTTTCCATGTGTATAAGAATTTAATTTTTAAAAGGTCCCAGTCATCTAGCTTCTCTTCTATCTACTGGACATTCTGGGTTATGCTTGATAGTTGTTTATGCCATAAATTAAGGCTCCCAGATTTGCCCCTATTTTATCTTTGATGAATTTTATAGTGTTGGGTTTTACATTTAAGTCTTTGATCCAGCTTGAGTTTGTTTTTGTGTATGGGGTGAGGTATGGGTTTTGTTTCATTTTTCTACAGGTGGATATCCAGTTTTGCCAGCACCATTTGTTAAAGAGGCTGTCTCTTCCCCATTTAATGGGTTTTGGACCTTTGCCAAAGATCAGTTGTCCATAGATGGATGGGTCTATGTCTGAACTTTCGATTCTGTTCCATTGGTCTATCTGTCTATCATTGTACCAATAGCATGCTGTTTTGACTACTGTGGCTGTATAGTAGTTTTTAAAATCTGGGCATGTGAGACCTCCCACTTTGTTTTTCTTCTTCAGAAGTGCTCTGCTTATCCAAGGTCTCTTTCCTTTCCATATGAAATTAGTAATTAGTTTTTCCATGTCCTTAAAAAATTTTGTTGAAATCTGGATTGGGATTGTGTTAAATATATAGATTGCTTTAAGTAGTATTGACATTTTCATGATGTTTAGTCTACCTATCCATGAACAAAGTAGGTTTTTCCATTTATGTAGTGCCCTTGTTGTCTCTTGTAGCAGTGTTTGATAGTTTTTTTGTATAGGTCTTTTGTGTCTCTGGTGAGGTTTATTCCTAGGTATTTTATCTTTTTAGTAGCTACAGTAAAAGGTATCATTTCCCTTATTTCTTTATCAGAGGATTCTTTGTTGGTGTAGAGGAATCCAACTGATTTTTATTTGTTGACCTGTATCCTGCCACTTTGCTGAACCTCTCGATTAGTTCCAGTAGTTTATTTTTATTGAGTCCTTGGGTTTTCTATGTATAGGATCATATCATCCACAAATAGAGATAGATTTAGTTCTTCTTTGCCAATTTGTATGCCTTTGACTTCCCTTTCTTGCCTTATTGCCCTGGCCAGGACTTCCAATACAATGTTAAGTAGGAGTGGTGATAGAGGGCATCCCTGTCTGGTTACTGTTTGTAAGGGGAATGCCTTGAGTCTTTCTCCATTAATAATGATGTTGGCCATTGGCTTTGCATACATGCCCTTTATTATGTTGAGGTATTTCCTTTCTATACTTATTTTGCTGAGAGTTCTGAACAGGAATGGATGTTGGATTTTATTGATGCCTTTTCCGCCTCAATTGATATCATCATATGATTCTTTTGTTTTGTTTTGTTTATGTGGTGGATTACATTGATTGATTTTCTGATGTTGAATCACCCTTGTAAACCTGGTCTGAATCCCACTTGGTCTGGGTGTATTGATTTTTTGATATGTTGTTGGATTCTGTTGGCTAGGATTTTGTTAAAGATTTTTGCATCTATGTTCATTAAGGATATTGGTCTATAATTTTCCTTTTTAGTGATATCTTTCCCTGGTTTTGGTATTAGTGTTATGCTTGCTTTATAAAATGAAATTGGGAATATTACATCTTTTTCTGTGTTCTGGAATAGCTTGAATAGCATAGGTGTCAACTGTTCTCTGAATATTTGATAGAATTCTCCAATGAAGCCATCAGGGCCAGGGTTTTTCTTTGTGGGAAGTTTTTTAATGACCTGTTCAATTTCTTCTTTTGTTATAGGTCTGTTCAAGTTTTCTGTCTCTGAGCGGGATAATTTAGGTAGGTCTTGTGATTCTAGAAACCTGTCCATCTCTTCTAGGTTCTCAAATCAGTACAGTTTTTCATAATATTCTGTCAGTATCTTTTTTTATTTCACCTGGTTCTGTTGTGATGACACCGTTTTCGTTTACAATTCTTGTGATTTGGAT
>NW_006921591.1:1415679-1420974 GCF_000298275.1 Orycteropus afer afer
ATTCTTTTGTTGTTCTATTTCTAGTTGTTGGAGTTGATGACTTAGAGTGTTGATTTTGTTTCTTTCCTCTTTTTTGATGTATGCAGTTCTTGCTATAAACTGTCCTCTGAGTACTGCTTTCACTGTGTCCCATAGGTTTTGGTATGATGTATCTTCATTCTCATTTGTTTCTAGGATTTTTTTTTATTTCAGTTTTTATGTGTTCTGTTACCCAGTAGTTTTTAAGCAGTGAATTGTTCAGCTTCCATATGTTTGATGTTTTTTCCTTGCTCTTCCTATTATTAATTTCTAATTTTATAGCATTTATTTGTTGACCTGTATCCTGCATTCTCTGGTCTGAGAAGATGCTTTGTAGTATTTCAATGCTTTTGAATTTATTGAGGCTTCTTTTATGTCCTAACATATGGTCTATTCTGGACAAGGATGTGCACTGGAGAAGAATGTGAATTGTGCTTTGTTTGGGTCATATGCTCTGTGTATGTCTATGAGGTTGAGTTGGCTGATTATATTGTTGAGTTCTTCTATATCTTTTTTGAGTTTTTTCTAGTTGACCTGTCCCTTTTTGAAAGTGGTGTGTTAAAATCTTCTGCTACTATTGTAGAGTTGTCTATTATCCCTTTTTATTCAGTTAATATTTGTTTTGAATATTTTGGAGAACTTTCATTGGGTGCATAAATATTTATTATTGTAACATCTTCTTTGTCAATTGACCCTTTCAGCATCATATAGTGTCCTTCTTTTATCTCTTATGATGTTTTTCACCTTAATGTCTATTTTTTCAGAAATTAATATTGCCACTCCTGTTGTCTTTTGGTTTCCATTGGCTTGGTATATTTTTTCCCATCCCTTAACTCTTAATTTGTTTTTATCTTTGTGTCGAAGGTGGGTGTCTTGTAGGCAGCATATCAATGGGTCTTCTTTTCTTATCCAGTCTGCCACTCTCTTTCTCTTGATAGGTGCATTTAGTCTATTCACATTGAGTGTAATTAGTGATAGGTATGAATTGATTGCTGTCATTATATTTTTTTTCTTTCTGTCGTGTTGTTGATGTTTCCTTGGTTCATATACTTTTCTGTGCTGAGTTCAGTTTGTTGGCTAATGCTTTCTCCCTTTTCTTCTTTATTGTTGGTTTTGTGCTTATTAAACCCATATGTTTTCCTTTCTTCTAGATTTGCTTAGGGGAATTAACTGTTAATTTTCTCTGTGGTTACCTTGGAGTATATTCTTGTCTCTACATTTTTAGAACAGTGTGTACTGTGAAGACATTGTCCTGTTTTCCTCACCATTTGGAAGTTTGTACCTAGAACTTTTATTCCCTCTGATAGGTTGGTTGCTGTTGTTGTATGCTGACTCACTTCCTTGGTTTTTAGAGTACAGTATTTTATGGTCTTATTTTCAGTTTCTATTTCTGATTTGTTTTTAGTGTTTATGACACATATCCTGATTTTGTTAATCTCTGTTGTGGATTCTCTATTGGAAGAACTTCCTTAAGCATTTCTTGTAGGGTTGGTCTGGTTTTTACAAAATCCCTTAATTTCTGTTTGTCTGAGAATGCCTTGATTTCACCCTTATATTTGATGGATACTTTGACTGGATATAGGATTCTTGGCTGGAAGTCCTTTTCCTTCAGTATTTTATATATACCGTCCCATTGCCTTCTTGCCTGCATGGTTTCTGCTGAGTAATTGGAGGTTAGCCTAACTGTTTGATTATTACAAGTAATATTTCTTTTTTCCCAGGCAGCTCTCAAAATTTTTTCTTTGTCTTTGATTTTGGAAAGTTTGATTATAATATGCCTCGGTGTTTTTCTCTTGGGATCTATCTTGTATGGAGTTCTATGAGCTTCTTGGACAGATTTTTTTTCTTCCTGCATGATATGGGAGAAGTTTTCTGCTAGCAGGTCTTCCACAATTTTCTCAATCATCTTTTTCACTTCTTCTTGTTCTGGAATTCCAATGAGTAAGGAGCATACGTTCCTGTTGTACTTCTTATAAGACATATTTGTTCTCCTGGCAGTCCATGGTATATTCAATATTCTTCACCAACACCATAATTCAAATGTAATAATTCTTCTGCAGTTCTCCTTATTCATTGTCCAGCTCTCACATGCATAGTAGGCTATTGAAAAGATAATAGCTTGGGTCAGGCTCTCCTTAGTCCTCAGATCAAGATCTTTGCTCTTTAACACTTTAAAGATGTCTTTTGTAGCAGATTTACCCAATGAACTACATTTGATTTCTTGACTGCTACTTTCATGGACACTGATTGTGGATTCTAGTAAAATGAAATCCTTGACAACTTCAACCTTTTCTCTCTTTACCATGCTGTTGCTTATTGGTCCTGTTGTGAGGATTTTTGTTTTCTTTATGTTGAGGTATAATGCATACTAACAGTTGTAGTCTTTGATCTTCATCAGTTAAGTACTTCAAGTCCTCCTCAGTTTCAGCAAGCAAGGTTGTGTCATCTGCATACTGCAAGGTCAGGCTAACCTTAGTCAGCAAAGTATGTAGCATAATGGACTCTGAGGACAATGATGAAGATTGCAGAATGAGGATCAAGGGTCAGAGTGAGGCCTCCTAGTGTTCAGCTTTCCATTCCCTTTTGAGTTCCCTTTGCTGTCTGGGGTCAGTGCAGCTGTCTCTGAACCTGAACAGTTTTGGAAGGCTTTGTCATTTCAAACTGTGGTAAACCAAGTCTGTCCTTGTCTGTCTACTCTCTGTGTCACCTCTTTCCACCTATGATATCTTTTCTATTAAGACGCTACACAAATCTTGAGTGTTCTGTTTTCATTCCTTGTAGAGATCATTGACCTTGGATCAATCCCCAGCCCAAGGGCTATAAAAGATTCTCTCTGCTGCTTTGTTCTTGCTAAACCATTAAACTGCCTATTCTGTGAAGTTTGTTAAAACTTGGAACATGAACAACAAGGAGGATTGGAAATTACACTTGCCTTGTGATGGGTCATATGCAGGGGCAACTTGAAGAATATCTATCCTGACCAGATGGAGAGATAGTGTAAAATGAAGCTCCTATTGAGAGACTAAGTCCTTCAGTGCCCCTTACACACAAACACCTTAGAAAGTCTGCAGTATGTGAGTACAAATTCAAGAAAAAGTCTTCTTGGATACAGAAAAAAATCCTCCTTTCGTTTTCCATAGCCCCCCCCCCCCCTCCCTGGCCCTGTAACTGTCTCCTGGACTCGGTATCTTAACAAAGTCTAGTGAACTTTTGGGTATTATTCCCCAGAACTATGAAGGGGACAACACATAGATGAAATACATCTAAAATACCTAGGCTTTCCCTATTAGGAAGCCCAATTTCTCTGTACTGGGAAAATAGATAAAAGATTCCTCCCTGGGTGCATAGTATACAGATGTGGAGGCCTCCACTGAACAAATGTTACTTTTTTACATTAATAATTCTGTGGATTGAACTGTACACCAAGTCTCTTTTGTCCAAACTCCTCTATTGACCCAATAGGTCTTATCTTTCTGGCTGTCTCTTCGTGGCTGGGTCTGATATAACAGTCATGGTCCAAATGTTTCCAAAACTCAGAAAGAACTGGGAAGATTCACAACAAAGCTTTAAAGTATTTTTGATATAGTAGATCTTAGTTATGAAGAGGGAGCGCTGGTGTCAGTTTGCAGTTATGAAGAAGCTCTTGTGGCGTAGTGCCTAAGGCATTTGACTGCTAACCAGAAGGCTGGAGGTTCAAACCCACTAGCCCCTCCTCAGAAGTATGATTGGGCAATCTACTTCCGTAGTGATACCACCTTGGAAACCAAAGGAGGGGTTGCCGTGAGTCGGGATTGACTAGATGGCAGTGAGGTTGTTGTTTTTTTTTTTTTTTTTAGTTATGAAGATGTTAAAAAGCTTCTGGCAGTAGCTTTGAGCCTCAGCAAAAATGAGCTTTAATTCATTGTTGAGGCTGACTAGCCACACCATTGCACCTAATCTGAAGATCTTTTATTTAAATCCTTAAAAATTCCTGTGATGTGTCAGCTTGGAATCAAAAAGAATTAATAAATGATATAAAGTCCATTTGTTTCACATCAAAATTGATTATCCAAAATTAATGGATTACAAACAGAAGTCAGACTAATGTCCTCAAGACTTATAATTACTTCTGGGAATTCCGTAGGCAATTTTGAAGGCTTTCTGGAGATGGGGGCATTGTCCAAATTTCTACCTATGGATGGATGTCGAGATGTTTGAAGGACTAGAAAATGCAGCCCTCAGGTGAGAAGCCAAGACTGACGAATGAGTTCATCCAAGCAGCTACGCATGGACATAATAAGATCCAAAATTTTAAGAAAGGCTTGAAAAGTGTTCTTGTTCCCTTCGAGTTAAAAATTTATAAGAGCGATAGATCATAATCTCACACTGTACAAGAGGGTAGTTGGTGTAACCAGGGACAACAGCACTCTGTAGCTCCTGGTTAAACCCACAGTCATCAAGTCAATTCCGATAGCTGTAAATCTTTATGGAAGCAACTACCTCATCTTTCTCCCACAGAGCAGCTGGTAGGTTCAAACCACCAAACTTTTGGTTAGCAGCCAAATACTTTAATGACTACATCACCAGAGCTTCTCTGTCTTGGTTAGAGACCAGAAAATTGGCGTGATTATAAAACCCAGGATATTGGAAAAACCAGTCTTCTAGAAAACCTCACCACATGTTGCTCTTGGTTTAAATGAGATTGGATATCCTGACAGCCTTCCTCAACCACTCCAAGCAACATTTTCTCCCTTTCTCCCCACCAATTATATATTCTATCACAGACAGTTTTCTTACACCTGGGCTATCTATTCCTTGTTGTCATTTACTTGCACTGTCCATTATCTAATTAAATGATTACTACTGGAAGAACTGAGGAGAAACAATCACCAATCACCCATCATCTTACTAAATGGTTTCAAACGATCCCTGAACCCTTTATGAAAGAATATACTTTCCTCTTTGGCCTGTGTGTGTATTGAATTGAAACTTATGTTGCAAATAAATACAGCAAGGTACTGAAGGTTGAACATGGATTGTCTTGTGTAGAGAACTAACAAAGATGAGGCTACAAAAACTAACCATTTTATATATGACCCATGCAGAAGTCTCATCTGTCTTTTTTTTTTTTTTAATTGTGATTTGTGTGAAGGTTCACAGAGCAAATTTACTTTCCATACAGCTGTTCACATATTCTTTGTCTCATGACATTGACCACAGTTTACCACAATGCAACAGCTTCCCTCCTACTTCCTCCCCATAGTTACCTCTTCCCTGTGTCCATCCCTCCATGCACTC
>NW_006921591.1:1425338-1439823 GCF_000298275.1 Orycteropus afer afer
TAGCGACCCCTCCTTGGAGACTAGTTTACTGCTTTGTTGAGAACCTATGCCACCTTAATGTACATGTCAATTCTGTTCAACCAACAGTTTCTAATTCTCATACCTTCCTCTCCAGAAGTCTTTGTTGTTTTCCTCTATAGTATATCTCAGTACCCATAAACTTTTTTTTTTCTTCTCCCTACCATGACCAATAGCACCATCAATTACATAGATGTGGTTAGTTAGGGAATTACTTGAGCTGATTTAGCCACTAAAGCACCTTTCCTTTTGCCACTTAGCACCCATAAAAACAGCTATGTGATTTAAAGAATGAAGCCCCTGATTAGAAAAATTTACCAAGATAACAGCAGATTGCCTCTGTCATTCTGTTTTCAACGTGTTTATACTCATACAGGCATCCCATACCCCTGATTCCCTTCTACTGGTACTTCTGTAGAGATACTGCCTTGGAAATCCATGGAGGGGTCACTATGAGTTGAAATTGACTCAATGGCAATGACAATTTGGGTCAATATATCACTTGGAGGGCACACCCTGGGAATTGAGGGGGACAGAACAAATCAGAACTGCCTTGCGTGTGCCTGGATTATCCAACACAGCAGCTTGTTATTGTGTGTTCTTTTTCACTTGCAGTGCTTGTCATGCAGGGAAGCTGGTCCAGGAACCACTGGCAGAATAAATATGTCACCCTTCTCCTATCAAGAAGTAACTCCATGTCCTAGTTATAATGTACTTATTTTTTTGAGCATCCAGACCACTTACCTAGATTGGTGGTTTTCAAAGTTTGGTATGCACCAATTGTGATGTCTTAGAAGATTTGTTACAGCACCAATTTCTGGGCCCCACTTCCAGTTCCTTATTTAGTAGTTCTGTGGTGAGGCCTTAGAATCTGCATTTCTAACAAGTTCCCAGGTGATGTTGATGCTGACAGTCTTGGGATCACAATTTGAGAACCAAATTGCCCTAGAGGAAAGCAGATATTATTAGTTTGGCAAAAATATTGTTCCCAAAATACATTCCTCAACTTACACTCAGATAATGTTTCCTATTTCATGAGACAACTTTTCCAACTTTTATGAAAAGGCTTAAACATTGAATTCTAAGGACAGAATATATAAGCCCCCAAAGCTTTGGCAAGGTAGAAAGCAAAATTTTAATATTAAGCAAGATTTAAGTAAACTTTTTAATTAAGATCTTATATGGCCAGAGACCTTCTCAGTTATCATAATGAATGTATGTTCTTCCAACCAGAGAGTGTTTATTGGAACACAGCCATACCTATCACTTTTATATTGTCTATGGCAGAGCTGAGTAGTTGTCACAGAGACCATATGGCCCACAAGCCTAAAATATTTACTATTTGAGCCTTTGCAAAAAAATGTTCAAGTCCTGGTCTAGTGGGAGAAAGGATGGCACCCACTGGACTGAATGAAGATCATATGAAGACCCCAGGATCTTGGAGATGCGGGCTAAATGACCTCAGGTCTTACAACAGTGACTGGAAAATGCTGTATTTCAGTATTCTTACAGGATTATTAATATCTTGACTTTGCTTACCATTGCAGTTGAGTATATGTACCAGAAAGACCTTTCTTCGTGGCTTTTTGCCATGTCCCTTTGTCCCTAGTGTCTTTGAGATCTTACTCACTTGCGCCATCCTTGCTTAATACTCTGGCGAATGGTTTGGTAACCAGTTCCCTAAACTCAGTAGTTGCACTGGAAGACCTATGTCAGTGCTGACTTTGTGTGAATGAATGTTTTTGAGTATTTGCTTCATAATCTAACTGTAGATATACAATTCCATGTGTTGGATGAAGCCCTCCAGACAGAGAGAGGCTAGAACGATGCTTGCAGAGATGCTGCATATTTATCAATTTGATCATATACAGGCCTCAAAAGCTTCACAGGAGTGATATAACCCACTTTTAGGTTGACAGTGTAAGTGCAGCCTCACAATTTGCTTTGAGTGACTATAAATGACAGCTGTTAGACTGTAGCAAATTCCCCAAATAAAATGGTATATGGATGTGGTGTTTAGTGATCTCAGGGTCTCAAGAATAACTGAATACTTGAGACACTCTCTGTAAATGATTACAATACTAACTTGATATATGAAACTTCCATTAATAAAACTTAAAAGTACTTCTGTTTGAATATTTTTCTTGAGTCTGTGTACTTTTATTCTGCCAAAAAATGTGTGAATATATTTGGAAAAAGCTAAAAATTATGAATTAAACTGCATTAAAAACAATAATTCTACTTTTTCAGCACAGTTGTAAGCTCAAAACTTTTGACCTGTGAATAAGAGAACACAGACCCAGGAATAAAAGTCATGGTGAGAAGCAGCAAAGATGTGGGGGTGGTGTTTTGGTTCAAAAAGTCATATGAATCTTGTTTTTCTAAAAATTGTTTCCAGAATATGAGGATATTTGTATAATATCCTTTGAAACTTTAAAAGGGGGTTAAAAGAATTCACATTATAAACATTGTAAATTTAACATTTTGCTTTAATTTTAAGAAAGTAAATTGTTATTTTTTCTCCACAGAGAAAAGAGTAATTGTGTTATACGAATATAATTTAAGATGGGATTTCAATTGAAATGTATTGTAATTGTATTATACTAGTTACAATGTAACTGGTAAAAAATGGTGTCTTTTGTGAATTGGTACTGGAAAAACTTAGATAATCTAAAAATATCTGCATCTAGAGAAATGTTTCTCTTTGAACAGTTTGGATAAATTTTGTTTGAATAATTTATTCATTTCATGATTCAGTAAATTTGAAATAATACAAAAAGGTATGTACTAAAAAATTTCTCTTACTCTTATTTCTTTTATTTTTCAATTTTGATTGTGATTTGGGTGCAAATTTACAAAGCAGATCCGTTTTACTCTCACTGGTTCATCACATTTGGTTTCATGTCGCCAATTACAATCCCAACGACAAAAAACTCTCCTTCCATCTGCTCTTTGTGACTGACTACCCCACCGCCTGTCCTTCTTATCTGTGCATTCCTGTCTGTCCAGCTCTCCCCCTGTGCAAATGCTGCCATTCTGATCTCTCACCATCAGGGCAGGTGGGTGCATCTCCTTGGGGTAGATGTTCTGCCATAGGCCTTGCTACTGTTTGGCTCAGAGCTAATTTGTGGGAATTCAGTTCCAGGCCTGAAGGATAACCCAGGGCCATAGTTTTGGGAGTTTCACCAGCTTCCATTTAATCAGTAATTCTGGTCATTTTTGTGTTTTTGAATATTCCACATTTTCTTCCCACTCTGTGCAGGATCTCCAATTTTGATCCCTTTCCAAGTGGTTGACTTTGATAGCCAGATACCATCTAGTTCTTCTGGTTTGAGAGTTGTGAAGGCTGAGCTTCCCATGGTCCCTCAGACCTTTAGACTAATTGTTGCCATATGTCTTTGATTTTCTTTTTTTCGTACCCCAGTTTCTGTCCATCCAACCAACTTACTCTCCATTGATAATCATTTATATCGATAACTCGTTTGTCATCACACTGTTTCTTTTTAATTTATTTTTATTATGATTTAGGTGAAAGTTTACAGAGAAAATTCATTTTCTATACACCAGTTCATACACATTTTGTTTCACAACATTGATTGCAATCACCATAATGTAATAGCTCTCTTCCCAGTTCCTCTGTATGGTTAACTTTTCCCTGTGTTCTTTTTTCCTATGCATTCCTACCCTCTGAGCTATCTCTTTGTGAAAATACTGCTCTTTTGATCTCCTAGGGTTGATTGTTTTAAATGTTCCCCTTATAGCCTGTCTATTGTTTGGGTGGAAGCCAGGGCAGTGATTTCAATTCCAGGCCTGAAGGGTGACTAGGGGCCATAATCCTGAGGCCTTCAGGATTATCTATCAGATGAGAAAGCCTGTCCTTTTTTTTTTTTTTTTTTTATGATTTTGAGTTTTGTTCCACACTTTTTTCCCATCTATTCAGGATCTCATGTTTTGATCCCTTTCCAAGTGGATAATAGTGGTAGCTGGGCACCATTTAGCTCTTCTGATCTCAGGATCTTGTAGGCTGAGGTTGGCATGGTCCATTAGTCCCTTAAACTAATTTTTTTCATGTGTCTTTGGTTTTCTTCATTTTTCTTTGCTCTGGACAAGGAGAGAACAATTGTTGCATCTGAGACAGTCCTTTGCAGGCTATTAAGACCCCAGTTGCTACTCACCAAAGTAGGATGTGGAACAATGTTTCTGTGTAGTATGTTATGCCAGTTGGGCTTGATGTCCCCTGAGGCCATTGTCCCAAGCCCATGGGCCCAGTGACTCACTGTCTCAGGGTATTTGGCTGTGGCTAAGAAATTGTCATAACTCTGTCTCATTAGCTCTGTTATACATATAGACATTTTTATAGCACATACAAGTATGTATGCAGAAATATCGTCTGCCAAACTTATATGTGGTCATGAATATATTTGCTTTTGCCTAGACGTACCTGATCATTTAGCCTGTATACCTATGTATCCACCTGTAGGTTAATGTTTGTTATTACTAATAATGCTGTGTTGTGTACACAACATTTTTATCCTTGTTATCTGTACCTCTTACGCACCTCTCTGTGTCTTCCTTTTCCTTAATGCTGTTGTGTTGGTCATTCACTTTTGGTATATTGCCTTTCCCTTCACCCAACTCAATACTTGTCTCTTACCTATCTAACAATTTTCCCTCCTCTCCCCTCCACTTAGTATAATGTCCTCCAAGTTCATCCATGTTAGGAGGTGTTTCACAGATTCTACATTATACTTAAGTGTTGTGTAGTATTCCATTGTGTATATGTATCATAGTTTGTTATCTATTCCTCTGCTGAGGGGCATTTAGGTTGTTCCCATCTCTTTGATATTGTGAGTAGTGCTGTGATGAACAAGGGTATGCATATATCTATTCATGTCTTGGTTCTCACTTCTTTAGAATATATACCTATTAATGGGATTTCTGGATCAAATGGTATTTCTATTTCCAAATTTTTAAGGAATTGCCATACCATTTTCCACAGTGATTGCATCATTTTACAGTTCCACCAGCAGTGTGTGAGAGTCCCAATCTCTCCACATCTTCACCAGCATTTGTTATTTTCTGTCTTGTTGAACTTTGCTATTAGTGCTGGGGTAAGATGGTATCTCCTTGTTGTTTTGATTTGAATTTCTCTAATGGCTAATGATAGCAAATGTTTCTTCATGTGTTTGGTGGCCTCCTGAATATCTTTAAGGGTGAAGTATCTGTTCATGCCTTCTGCCCATTTTTTAAGGGTCAATGCATTTCTTTTCTTTTCTTTCTTTTTTTTTTTTTTGCCATGTTCCCTCCCCTCCCCTCTCACCCTTGGTAACCAACAAAGAAAGTTTTCTTCCATATACAAACTTTTCCTTGACTTTTTACAATAATGAACTAATACTATATTTGTCCTTCTGTGATCGACTTATTTCATTCAGGATAATGTCCTCCAAGTTCATCCATGTTATGTGGTGTTTTGCAGATTCTACATTATGCTTTAGGGTTGTATAATATTCCACGGTGTGTACATACCATAGTTTGGTTATCCATTCTTTTGTTAATGGACACTTAGGTTGTTTCCATCTTTTTGCTATTGTAAATAGTGCTGTTATGAACATGGGTGTGCATATATCTGTTCTTGTCCTGGCTCTCACTTCTTTAGGATATATACCTAGTAATGGGATTGCTGGATCAAATGGTGTTTCTAATTCCAGCTTTTTAAGGAATCACCATACTATTTTCCACAGAGTTGTATCATTTTACAGTCCCACCAGCAGCATTTAAGAGTCCAATCTCTCCACATATTCACCAGCATTTTTTATTTTCTGTCTTGTTGAACTTTGCCATTAGTGCTGGGGTGCAATGGTATCTCATTGTTGTTTTGATTTGCATCTATCTGAAGGCTAAGGATCATGAGCATTTCTTCATGTATTTGCTGGTTGCCTGAATGTCATCTTTGGTGAAGTGTCTATTCATGTCTTCTGCCCATTTTAATTGGATTGTTAATCTTTTTGTTGTTGAGGTGTTTTGTTGTTGAGAAGTTTTCTATAAATTTTAGAGAAAAATCCCTTGTCAGATATGTAATTACCAAAAAGTATAAATTTGTTGCTGTCATTTTGTTATGTGCTTTTCCTTGGTGTTGATTTCTTTGTTCCATGTAATTTTCTGTGCTGAGCTCGTTTTGTGTGTGAGTTGTGTTATCACTTCCTTTGTTGCTATTATTTTAGTATTTGCTAAATATTTGTACTGGTCCTCTTTTTTATGTTGATGTGAAGGTTTGTCATTTTTCTTTGAGGTTACCCTGTGATTTACAATTTTCTTCCCCAGTTTAGAACAGTCCATTCTATCTTGTAGTTGTCTTGAATTTCCTACCTTCTAGAAGTTCTATTATTACACAATTTTTTCCTCTCTTTTTGGTTTGTTGTTGTCCTCATTTGTCAATTGGTGTCTCTGGTTCCCTGTTTAGAATCTTGTAGGCTTATTTACTTTGGATACTTCTATAACTGGGTTGGTTTCTGGGTTATGTCATCACATGTGTTATTGATCAGTTGCTGTTTGCTGTTGTTGGTTCTCTGTCCAAAGGACTCCCTTTAGCATCTCTTGTAAGGTTAGTTTTAACAAATTCCTTTAATTGCTGTTTATCTGGGAATGTCCTAATTTCACCATCGTATTTGAGGGACAATTTTGCTGGGTATATAATTCTTGGTTGGAAATTTTTATCTTTCAGGATTTTATATATACCATGCCATTGTCTTCTCACCTGTATGGTTTCTGCTGAGAAATCAGAGCTTATTCTTATTGGTTGCCCCTTGTAAGTAACTTTTTGTTTTTCCCATGCTGCTTTCAGGATTCTTTCTGGTTTTGGTTTTGATGAGTTTGATGATGATATGTCTTGGTGATTTTCTTCTGGGATATATCCTGTTTGGGGTTCATTGGACTTCCTGAATGGATATATTCTCCTCTTTCATCATACCAGGAAAATTCTCTTCCAACAAATCTTCAACAATTTTTTCTGTGGTTTTATTTGTCTCTTCCTGTTCTGGAATTCCTATTACATGTAGATTATTCCTTTTGATGGTATCCCACATGAACTTTATGCTTTCTTCATTTTGTTTTGATCATTTTTCTGATTGTTCCCTTTCTAAAGAAGTATTGAGGTATTTGCCTTCAATCTCACTAATTCTATCTTCCATTAATTCAATTCTCATTCAATGTCTTATCTATTTCTGAAAATTCAGTATTAATCTTCTGGATTTCTCTCTGTAGATTTTGTATCATTTCTTATTTTTCATTTATTTTGTCATTTTGTTCTTGTTTTATCTTTTGAAATTATTCTGGGGTTTTCTCTGTATTTTCCTCAATTTTGTCAGTGTTTTCCTTGATCTCTCTCTCTCAATTTCTTGAAGGTACCTAAATATAGTTCTTTTGAACTCCAAAGCAGGGAGTTCCAATACTGCGTCTTCTTCAGGGATGTGTTTTGGGTCCTGGTCCTTTGTTTCTCTTGCTTTATCTCACTTCTTTGTGTGGACTGTGTTGCCCTGTTGTCTCTGTGGCATTGTGACTTTTTGTATTTATATTTAATTAGTGATTGTATGTTGGAGAGACTTGCCCATGATTTTTCTTTTCTTTTTTTTTGTATATTATCTATGTAAGCAAGGTACTATGCTGTGCTCCTCTGTTTGCTAGTTGGCAGCACTTATACACTCAACACCTGTCTCCTTTCCCATTGTCTGCTTCCCATATGTCCCTCCCTCCCTTGGCAATCAGAGCCTATTCTTAGATCCCTGGAATACCAATGAGAATGCTGTCACTTTAAAATCCAAAATGGCCACTGTTTGTAAACATTCATAACGGCTGCACCCTTGGTCACTTTAAATATCCAAAATGGCTGCCACTTATAAACATTCAAAATGGCTGCACCCTCAGTCACTTTAAAATATCCAAAATGGCCATTGCTTGTAAACAATCAAAATGGCTACATCCTCTGGACAGCCTAAAGTCCACAGGTCAGGTTGTCTCTCTCCTTGCTGTTTCCCTTCCTAGTCATGGGCCACCAGTGTAGTTGTCCCTGCAGCCCTTGGCAATGAGGGCTGATCTTTATGTCAGTTCTCAGGTCCCAACACCACTTGGAAATATTCACCTGTTGGTCCCACTGGAGTAGCTGGCAGTCCACTGCTTCAGCTGTCTCTGTTCACATTGTTTTTGTTAAGGTTTTTCCGCTAGTTGATGCCTAATCCACTTCTGTATACTTCCTTTCAAAGCTCAGGGCTCCAGGATTATCTTCTGTATCTCTGTCAATTTGTTTCTCTTTTCTTTGTTGAAGAGGGTCTGTGTAGCTTCTCTGCCTATTCTGCCATCTTACTGGAAGTCCCTCTCCCCATTTTTTAATTTGGATTGTTTTTCTTTTTGATGTTGAGGTGTAGTTTTCTATAAATTTTAGAGATAAAGGCTTTGTCAGATATGTCATTGCTGAATGTTTTTCCCCCAATCTGTCAGTTCTTTTACTCTTTTGATGTGCATAAGAATTTGACTTGTGGGAAGTCCTTGTCATCTAGTTTATCTTCTGTTTGTGCATTTTTACTTAAGTTTGGCAGTCTATTAATGCTGTATGTTAGGGGTCCTAAGTTTGTCCCTAAAATGTATAGTTTTAGGTTTTACATTTCAGTCTTTGATCCATCTGGAGTTATCTTTTGTGAATGGTGTGAGGTTTGGATCTTATATTATTTTTCTACAAATGGCTATCCAGTTTGCCAGCCCCATTTGTTAAAGAAACTATCTCTTCCCCATTTAATAGATTTCAGCCCTTTTTGAAAGATCAGCTAACCATAGGTGGATGGATCTATTTCTGAGTTCTCATTTCTGTTCCACTTGTCTTTGTATCTGTTGTTGTACCAATAGCAGCCTGTTTTCAATACTGTGGCTGTATAGTAGGTTTTGAGATCAGGTAGTGTGAGACCTCCTACTTTTTTCTTCTTCAGTAATGCTTTGCTTATCCAAGGTCTCTTTTTGTTCCATATAAAATTAGTGATTGGTTTTTCCATGTCCTTAAAAAATGTTGATGGGATCTGGATTGGGATTGCATTGAATGTATAGATTGCTTTGGGTAGTATTGACATTTTCACAATGTCCAGTCTTCCTATCCATAATCATGGTATATTCCATTATGTAGATCTCTTATAGTTTCTTGGAGTAGTGTTTTGTCCTTTTCTTTGTGTAGGTCTTTTGTGTCCCCAGTAAGATTTATTCCCAAGTATTTTATCTTTTTGGTAGCTATTGTAAATGGTATTGATTTATTTTTCAGAGATCTCTTTGCTGGTGTAGAGGAATAGGACTGATTTTCGTTATGTTGATCTTGTATCCTGTCACTATGCTAAATCTTTCAATTATTTCCAGTAGTTTTCATGCTGAGTCTCTTGTATTTTGTATGTATAGGATCATATCATCTGCAAATAGGGATAATTTTACTTTGTGCTTACCAATTTGGATGTTTTTCACTTCCCTTTCTTGCCTTATTGTCCTGGCTAGGACTTCCAATACAATGTTAAATAGAAGTCATGATAGAGGGCATCCTTGTCAGGTTTCTGTTCTCAAGGGGAATGGTTTCACTGTCCCTCTATTGAGAATAATGTTGGCTGTTGGTTTTGCACATATGCCCTTTATTATGTTTATTTTTATTTCCTTGCTCTTTCTCATAACCAGCTTCCATTGAGTTGATTCCTACTCATCGAGATCACATGTGTATCAGAGTAGAACTATGCTCCATAGGGTTTTCAATGGCTGATTTCTTGGAAATAGATTGCCAGACCTTTCTTCTGAGACATCTCTGGGTAGACTCAAACCCCCAAACTTTCAGTTGGGAAGTAGCAGAGGGATTTTTTTTTTTTTTTTTTTTTTTTGATACTACACATTCTGCACTGCACTATATATCACCTCACTTCATTATAGATCCTGTAGATTTTTCTATCAGCACATATATGGCCTCCATATTATTTTTTTTCAGCTGCATGGTACTCCATTGTATGGCTTTACCATGGTCTGTGTAACTGATCTCTTATTACTAGACCTTGCTTATTTCCAATATTTTTTCTGTTTCAAATATATTGCACAGAAATACCTGGTACGTGTGTCATTTTGTACGTGAACTGACATAGCTGCAGATTTGAATGTCAGGTGCAAGGTCAAAGAATAAATGCATCTAGAAAATCTGTGGCTATGACCAGATTCTCTTTCATTGGACTATGCCATTTTGCATTGCATTAACAATATATGAGAGTCTTGTTTCTCAGAGCCTCCTCATCAGTACGTTCTGTCAAACTTCTGGATGGTTGGCAACTATTTTGCATTACTTATATTATGAGTGAGATTGATGATCTTCTCATAGGTTTAATAGCCATTTGACTTTATTTTCTCCTTTGAAGGAAAATGGAGCAATCTACTTCCGCAGTGATACTGTCTCAGAAACTCAAGGAGGGGTTGCTATGAGTCAGGTCCTACTTGATGGCACATAACAACAACAACAACAACATGTCCTTTGCCCATTTTTCTAATGAGATGTTATTGTAGAGTTCTGTTGCTGTTGTTAGGTGCTCTTGAGTCTGTTCCAAGCCATAGTGATCTTATGCACAACAGAGCAAAACATTGCCTGATCTTGCACCATCTTCACAATTGTTTGTTTGAGCCCATTTTTGCAGCCACTATGTCAATGCATCTCCTTGATGGTTTTCCTCTATTTTGTTTACCCTTTTCTTTACCAAGCATGATGTTTTCTCTAGGAAATGGTCCTTCTTGATAAGATGACCAAAGTACAAGAGACAAAGTCTCACCATCCTTACTTCAAGGAACACTCTAGCTATACTGCTTACAAGACAGATATTTTTCTGCTTCTTGCAATCGATGCTTTATTCAATATTCTTCATTAACACCATAATTCAAATGTGTCAGTTCTTCTGCAGTTTTCCTTATCCATTATCCAGCTTTCATATGTATATGCTAAACCAAACCAAACTCACTGCCATGGAGTTGGATCTGGATCCGACTCATAGTGACCCTTCCTATGTATATGAGGCAATTAAAATATCATGGCTTGAGCCAGGCACACCTTTGTCCTCAAGTCCTCTTTGCTCTTTAATACTTTAAAGAGGTCTTTTGCAACAACTCTGCCCAGTGTAATACATTGTTTGATTTCTTCACTGCTGCTTTCATGGGTGTTGGTTGTGCGTACAAGTCAAATGAAATCTTTGACAAGTTCAATGTTTTATCTTTTTATCATGATGTTGCTTATTGGTCCAATTGTGAAGATTTTTGTTCTCTTTATGTAGAGGTATAATCCATACTGAAGGCAATGGTCTTTGATCTTCACTGGTAAGTACTTCAAATCCTCTTCACTTTCAGCCAGCTGGGTTGTGTCACCTGCATATTACAAGTTGTTAATGAGTCTTCTTCCAACATTGGTGTTCTGTTGTTCTCATGTAGCCCAGCTTCTTGGATTACTTGTTCAGCCTACACATGAAATAAGTATGGGGAAAGGATACAACCCTGACACATCCCTTTGCTGATTTTAAACCATTAAGTATCTCCTTCATCTGTGTAAATGACTCCCTCTTGGTTTATGTAGAAGTTCTTCATGAGAACAATTAAGTGTTCTGAAACTCCCATACTTCACAATGTTAATCATAATTTGTTATCGTCCACACAATCAAATGCCTTTGCATAGTCAATAAAATACAGGTAACCATCTTTCTGGTATTTGCTTTCAGCCAAGATCTCTTTGGCATCAGAAATGATATCCCTTTTCCACATCCTCTTCTGAATATGGCTTGAATTTCTGGCAGTTCCCTGTTTATGTACTACAGTAACTATTTTTGAATTATCTTCAGCAAAATTTTACTGCATATGATATTGTTTGATAATTTCCGCATTCTGTTGGATCACCTTTCTTTGGAATATCCACAAAACTGATCTCTTCCAGTTGATGGCAGTTTTCAGTTATCTGTCTTACAAATTTTTTTGGCACAGATGAGTAAGTGCTTCTAACACTCCAACTGTTTGTTGAAACATTTCAATGCGCATTGCATCAATTTCTGGAGGCTTGTTTTTTTGCCAATTCTGTTAGTACAGCTTGGGCTTCTTCTTTCAATATCATCTTCTTGATTATATCCTACCTCCTGAAAAGGCTGAACATCGACCAGTTCTTTTTGGTCCAGTAACTTTGTGTAGTCTTTCCATCGTCTTTTGATGCTTCATGCATTGTTTAATATTTTGCCCATAGAATCTTTCAATATTGCAACTCAAGGCCTTGATTTTTTTTTCCCTCAGTTCTTTCAGCTTAAGAAATGCTGAGTGTATTCTTCCTTTATAGTTTTGTAACTCCAGATCTTTGCACATTTCATTATAATATTTTACTTTGTCTTCTTGCTATGCCCTTTAGAATCTTGTTCAGCTCTTTTGTCTTGTCATTTCTTCCATTTGCTTTAGTTACTCTCCATTTAAGAGCAGGTTTCAGAGTCGCTTCTGACATCCATTTTGGTCTTTTCTTTCTTTCCTGTTTTTTTAATGTCCTTTTGCTTTCTTCATATATACTATCTTTCATGTCAATACAGAACTCTTCTGGTCTTCAGTAATTGGTGTTCAATGTGTCAAATCTGTTTCAAATCTGTTCTTCAAATGGTCTCTAAATTCAGGTGTAATATACTCAAGACTGTATTTTAACTCTTGTGGACTTATTTTAATTTTCTTCAGCTTCAACTTCAACTTGCATGTGAGCAATTGATGGACTATTCCACAGTTGGCTCCTGGCCTTGTTCTAACTGATAATATTGTCACTTTCCCCAGATGCAGTATATTTGATTCCTGTGTATTCCATCTCATGAGTTCCACATGGGTAGTCACTGTTTATATTGTTGAAAAATGTATTTGAAGTGAATAAGTTGGCATGCAAAATTCTATAACCTGGCATCATTTCTATCACCAACTTCATGTTTTCCAAGTACTGATGCTTTTTTGTTACGAAATTTGCATTCCAATTTTCAGTAATTATCAATGCATCTTGATTGTATGTTTGGTCAATTTTAGAATGCAGAAGTTAGTAAAAATCTTAAATTTCTTTACCTTGACTAGGGATTGGTGTGTAAATTTGAATAATAGTAGTATTAATTGGTCTTCCTTGTGGGCATATGAATAGTATCCTGTCACTGATCACTTACACCATTGTAGTTCAGTACAGATCTTCAAATGTTCTTTTTGACTGTGTATACAATGCCATTCCTCTTCATTTTGTCATTCCTGGTATAATAGACAAGGAGCTCTGCTGGTGTAGTACCTAAAGTATTTGACTGCTAACCAGAAGGTTGGCAGTTTAAACCCACCAGACACTCTGTAGAAGGAAGACTGGGCAATCTACTTCCATAAAGATTTACCCTCTTGGAAACCCAAAGTGGGTGGCTATGAGTTAGAACCTAATTGATGGCAGTGAGTTTTTTTTTTTTTTTTTTTGGTATAATAGAGTATATGATTGTCTGATTCATAATTACCAATATCAGTCCATTTCAGCTCACTAATGCCCAGAATATCAAGCTTTATGTGTTCCATTTCATTTTTGACAACTTCACTTTTCCAAATTCATACTTCATACATTCCACATTTTGATTATTAATGGATATTTGCAACTGTTTCTTCTCATTTTGAGTTGTGTCACATCAGGAAATGAAAGTACTAAAAGCTCTACTCCACCCACATCATTAAGGTCAACTCTACTTTGAGGAGGCTGGTCTTCCTCAGTCATATTTTGAGTGTCTTCCAAGCTGAAGGGCTCATTTTCCAGCAATGTTAGACAGTATTTTACTGCTCTTAATAAGGTTTTCACTGGCCAATTTTTTCAGAAGTGGACTTAGTCATGTCCTTTTTCTGAGTGTGTCTTAGTTTGGAAGCTCTTCTTAGACCTGTCCACCATGGGTGCCCCTACTAGTAGTTGAAGTAACAGTGGCAAGGCTTCCAGCATCACAGCAACAGGCAAGCCACCACAGTGCAACAAACTGACAGAGGAAGGGTGGAATAGTTTTTTTTAGTAATGTGTTATTTAGTTTCCATGTATTTATATTGCTTATTTTACCTATTATTGATTTCTAGTTTCATACTGCTTTGATCAGAGGAGATGCTTTGTATAACATCAATCTTCTGAAATTTATTGATGCTCACTTTGTGGTCTGTTCTGTAGAATGTTCCATGTACTTTGGAAAAGAATGTGTTTTGTGTGCTGTTGAGTGTTGTGTTCTTTATGTCTGTGAGATCCAGTTGGTTAATAGTGTTATATTCATATTTTCTGTATCTTTATCTTCTTTCTAGTTGTTCTTTCCACAATTTAAAGTGGTGTGTTCAAATCTCCTACTATTATTGTATATTTATTTTTTTCTCTCTTCAATTCCATTGTTGCTGTTGTTGTTATGTGCCGTCAAGTCGGCCCTGACTCAAAGCGACC
>NW_006921591.1:1441074-1441498 GCF_000298275.1 Orycteropus afer afer
GGTAGCTGGCTGTGACCAAGCAGTGACCACAACCTTGCCACTTGTCGGCTCTAGAATACACCTGGGAATTCTGATCATTCACATAAACTTATAGGACCATTGTCTCCAACCCTATATATGTTCTTGGATACCCTCCCCATTTCATAGACATACCTAATCACCCTGTCCACCCATCTATCCACCTATATACCCATGGTAGCCTTCACTGACAATGCAGTACTGTATGTACAAAAGGGTTCATATTTGTTGTCTGTACCTTCCATGTACCTCTCTATGTCTTTCTCATCCTCAATGGTGTCATGTTAACAGTTGGTACATTGCCTTTCTCTTCACCCAAATCAATACTTATCTCTATCTATCTAACAGCCTTCCCTCCCCTCCCCTCTCACCCCGGGTAACCAACAAAGAAAATTTCCTTCTATAG
>NW_006921591.1:1446485-1447835 GCF_000298275.1 Orycteropus afer afer
TTCTTCCTTGTTTCTACCACTTTATCTTGCTTCTTTGTGTGGACTGTGATGGTCTATTGTTTCTGAGACATCGTGACGTTGTTGTATTTAGATCTCTGTTAACTGTGAAGCGCAGTCAAGGGTGATTCAGGCTCTTCTTGGTGGTTTTTTATCATTGGCCCATTGGTGGAGAAGAAGGTAGTGGCTGTTGCTCAGTAAGTGAAGTTTCAGGAGGTGTGGATGTAGTTGTGTCTTATGGGGACTGTTGTTATCTCTCACTCAGTTAGACACAAATTACAATTGAATAACCTTCAAAAAAACTAAAAGACCATGGACGAAAAACACACCATGTAATCACACAGTAACAGTAACCAAAAAAAGAAAAAAGGGAAAAAAAAGGAGAGAAAACAAGAAAACTTGCAATATCTGGGGTAGGACAATAAGAAAAAAAAAGTAGAGAAGGAGAATAATAAATGAAAAAAAAAAGTGGGAAAAATGAAAAAAGAAAATCAAGGAACAGGGTTAACCACGGGAAAAAAGGGAGAAAAGAAAAAAAAATCCTTTAATTAAGAAAAAAAAAATTCAATCAGGCACAGGGAAAAGAAAAATGCTGAAAACTAGGACCTGGGAAGGGGAATATTAAGAATAATAATAAAAAGGACAAAAGTATTAGTAATGTTAGTTGTTTTAAAACAGAGAAATACAAGCAAACTAATCACCAGAAAAAGGAAAATGAAAAAGAAAAAAATAAAAATAAAAAAAGGAAAAAAAAATCGGTGGAGGTCAGGTCAAGGCACCCAGGCTCCGTCTGAGCACACAGACTGTGATGAAGTTCCTGTGAGCCCAGAAGGTAGGTGGGAGTGGGGGATGGCTGCATCTCCATTCACCAAGCGGGTGTGGGGTACAAGAGTAACAAGAGGAATGTTGTACCTTGTCAGTCTTGCATGTCCTGAGTGTCCTTGGGGTTGCTGGAAAGCAGAATGTGTTCTTAAGCCCCAGGAATCTGTGAGAGTGTGGTCTCTTTAAATATCCAAAATAGTCAAGCCACTTTTTAAACCTTCAAAATGGCTGCATCCTCCAGACTGGCAAAAGTCCACTACTCAGCCCACCTTTCTCTTCACCTTCTCCGTTTGTTCCCCAGCCACCGTGCACAGTTCTCTGTCCAGTCCCTGGCTAGCAGGGTGATTTTTAGGTTAATTCTTATGTCCTACCACTACTCAGGAATCTCCAAGCTGTCTGTGCCATCAGGGTTGCTCAGATCACTGCCAGACCACAGCTCCATGTGTCTCCTTTTTTGGTATTTTCACGCAAATTCTTCTGCTAGTTGGGGTTTAGTCCACTTCTATGTCCTTCCCTTCAAGGCTCAGGGGT
>NW_006921591.1:1450408-1451333 GCF_000298275.1 Orycteropus afer afer
AATAATAATAATAATAAAGGGCAAAAAGAGAACATACAGATTGGCACAAAATATTTGACTATGACATATCTGATAAAGGACTTATCTCCAAAATCTATACAAAACTTCAACACCTCAGCACCAAAAAGACAAATAACCCAATTTACAAAAGGGCAAAAGACTTGAACAGACACTTCACCAAAGAAGATATACAGGCAGCCAACAAACACATGAGAAATTGCTCATGATCATTAATCGTTAGAGTGATGCAAATCAAAACAACAATGAGATATCATCTCATCCCAGCAATAATAGCAAAGTTCAACAGATTAGAAAATAACAAATGCTGGTGAGGTTCTGGAGAGATTGGAACTGTTGCACACTGCTGGTGGGATTGTAAAATGGTACAACCATTGTGGCAAAGGTTTCCCATTTCCTTAAAATATTGAAAATAGAAATACCATTTGACCCAGCAATTCCATTACTAGGAATATATCCTAAAGAGCAGATATATTCCTGAGAGATAATGCACAAACAGACATATGTACACCTATGTTCATTACAGCACAATTCACTATAGCAAAGAGGTGGAAATAACCTAAATGCCCATCAATGGATGAGTGGATAACCAAATTATGGTACATGCACACAATGGAAGACTATGCTACATTAAAGAACAATGAGGGATATGTGAATCATGGCACAATGTGGATGAACCTGGAGGACATTATGCTGAGTGATATAAGTCAATCACAGAAAGACAAGTACTGTGTGAGCCCATTACTATAAAAATATAGAGAAGGGTTTGCTTGGGAAAGGAACTCACTTAGTAGGTTCCTGGGATGGGGATGAAAGAGGAGGGATTTATTTCACGCTAGTTTGGGCCCACACTCTGACGTGGGTAGGGGGAGGGATATATTGGAAGGATCTGTGATCACCATGATAG
>NW_006921591.1:1451433-1458611 GCF_000298275.1 Orycteropus afer afer
TCTTGTAGGGGGGCATTAAGGCTTAAGGCATTAATATCAAAGTCACAATCTTAAAAAGAAGCTTCTTCTCAAGGTTTTGTTCTTGTTAAAAAAAATGTTTTTTTCATTTTATATAGTTTTTTGTCTTATTCTGAATAAAATTCTAAGGTGTAATATCTTTTTAATGTTTCTAATATCTATTTATTGAACTGTGTATTTTATCTTGATATCCTGTTGTTATACCCCTACTTTTTACTTATCAACTATCTCAGTATTTGATATTTTGCATTTATGACAATTATGGCAATTATGTAATGATGTAATTTGGCAGTTTTGTAATGACCTAATTTGACATTTATGTAATGATGTTTGGCAGTTAAGTAATGATATAATTTGGCAGTTATGTAGTGATGTAGTCATCCTCCATTTTGTGATTTTATGTAGCTATCCTCCATTTTCACATAATGCTGATTTTCCCATAACAACCTGGTGTTTGGAAACTAACCATTTTGATATATGAGAAGTGGGTACATTTTCAGTATTTTTATTTGCCATTAGAACTTTTAATTCATATGACATTGGGGAATTAACATTGAATTTATATGAAAGCCTGTCAGAAGTTGGCATCACATACAAGGATGTTTTTTAATGAAAAGTAAGGTTCCCAACAGCATATATACTATATGAAGTAATACTCTTAGACATTTTCATAATAACTTAAACTTTCATGTACCTTTCTTTGGTAATCACATGGAATTCCAAGACACTAGAATTTTTCTTCAAAACCCATTGAAGGAAAATTAAAGATTTTAACTAGTACTTGTCCAAAATAAAGGAGCAGTTGTTAATGCATTTAGCTGTTAACCAAAAGGTCAGTGGTTTGGACCTACAAGCAGCTCTGTGGGATAAAGATGAAGGAATTGGCTTCTATAAAGATTTACAACCTTGGAAACCCTATGAGATAGTTCTACTCTGTCCAAAGATTGCTATGAGTCAGAAACAACTTGATGGCAGTGTGTTTGGTTTTGGTTTGGCCCCAAATAACATGAATTGTGACTATGATTTGAATTTATGTACTGTAAATTTTGGTATAACACATGGCCTAATTTTTTATTGAAGTAAGGGAATACTTACTGATAATTATGAGAGGAAGAAAAGACTCTAGTTCACAAAAAGTATAAAGATAATATTAAAAATGTCAGATCAGGATTTTGTAAAGTAAAAAATTAATTGAATATGCAAAAACATGTAGATTCTAATATAATGAGAAATTGAATAAGAGAAGGCATAACTGATTTGCCTATCTAGAACTTGTGTTTATGGATTTTCAGATGTAGCTATGCATTTAGTTGTTGAAGATGGCCCAAAACCAAAACTCACTATGAAAGTAGTGATTCTGCCTTGGAAACCTGAGGAGGGGTCACCATCTGGATCTGACTCGATGGCAGTGAGTTTGGTTTGTTTGATTTATCACCACAGAAGTAGATTGTCCAACCTGCCTTCTGAGTAGTGGCTGGTGGGTTTGAACCACCTGCCTTCTGGTCATCAGTCAAATGCCTTAAGCACTACACCACCAGAGCTCCCAAAGATGGCCCAGATGTGCTAAGTACATCTCTTATACAGGACTTTCTACACATCTGTTAATTTCATGTGATAGAACTGACTTTTACTCTACTAGAGTAAAATTTTTAATTATTTTTATAATTTTATTAAATTATTGCCACCATAAAATTGCTAGTAGCCATTTTTAAGAATTTACATCTATGATTTGTTAGAATGTCAACATTGAACTCAAAGAATGAGACTAAACCAAACATTGGAAAAGTACTTTAAGAAACACTCTGAATAAAAATTGATGAATGACTTTAAAATTCATTCACTAAAAAAAAAATAATAATAATTGAACAAAGACCATGTATTAGGGTCTAATACAGTTCTATATTAGATTATCTGTCAATCATATAATAAAAAAAATTACAAATTTTTGATGTGTCTATTGCATTAATTTAGAACAAATTAATGACACTACATATTTTTAGTGAGATGCATCCTAAAGGTAAAAAAAAAAAACAAATACTTTCTTGAACTTTATTGAATAATATTACTATTTGTATTAATATTGGTATTGGAATTCATTTATTGTTAAAAAGTTAATAGAAAGTGTTATTAAGAAGATAAAGAATGCAGAATTTAGAAAATGTTAAATATGTATGTTAGGAGGCATTACTTCCTCTCTTTCCATTGGTAGAATGACATCATACATTGTAACTTTAGTCAGACAAAGCTGTGTGAAATGTCCAAAATTCAATTGGATATAATTTTAAGTATCAGTAAGAGTTGGAGGATACTGGGATATGAAAGAATGCAAGATTCTACCAAGTTCAAAAGTTTTTGACATTATATTGTCCAGGGGTACAGTAGAGCTGACAAAGGGCAAGGTTGTGGTGGTTTCTAGACCACAGCCAGCTACGCGGAGGGAGTGAGTGGTTGGATCAGGGAGCTTGGGACCATGATCACAAGGGACATCAAGCTCAATTGGCATAACATACTGCACAAAAACATTGTTCTACATCCTACTTTTGTGAGTAGTGATTGGATCTTAAAAGCTTGAAAGTGGTTATCTAGATGCAACAATGGGTCTCTCCTCATTCAGGGCAAAGAAGAACAAAGAAAACCAAAGATACATGGAAACAGTCCAAGGGAGTGGTAGACTGTGCCATCCTCAGCCTATATGACCATTAGACCAGAACTAGATGGTGCTTGGCTACCACTGTCAACCACTCAGAGAGTAATCGGTGCAGGAGATCCTGGATAGAGTGGTAGAACAACGTGGAACAAAACTCAAAATCATAAAAAAAAGACCACGTTTGCTGGTCTGATAGAGCCTGGTGACACTCCTGGACTATGGCTCCTACCACCTTTCAGGTCTGGAATTGAACTCACTCCTGTGGCTTCCTGTCAAACAATAGACAGGCATATGTGCTGAACATTTGCATCAGGGAGATACACTCCATGCAGCAATCAATCATGGGAGAACAGAAGGGCAGTGTTAGTACAGAGAGACAGTTCAGGGGGGTGGGAGTTCACAGGAGGGAAGGACACAGGGAAGAAGTAACTATGGGGAGGAAGTGGGAAGAAAGCTGTTGCATTCTGGGGAATTGCAGTCAACGTCATGAGACAAAACGTGTGTGAACTGTTATGAATTTGCTCTGTACACTTTCACCCAAATCACAATAAAAATAATATTAAAAAAGTTCTTGACATTATATAGAAAAGACATTTATAAATTTTAGGATCCCAATAATTACCTAGGCCAAGGTTCCCATTTTATGGGATACATTTTCCAACATGTAAATATAGTCTTAATCATTATGTTTCATTAATCATTATGTTTCAATGACAGTCTAAGAACTAAGGATGTAGAACAAGCATATAAATGAAAACCACTGGAAATTCTGGGTTAAATGTATATTTAAATTCTTATTAAAAGCATTAGAAAACTGATGTGAGAATAAATAATCTTCAGACCAAAATCTAAGTGAAAGGAAAATACAGAATGCCAATGAAAAGGCAAGAAGGTGAAAATAGAAAAAAAGCAGTTAAAGATATGGTGCATAGAGTAAGTCTAACATATATGTAACTGAAGTTCCAGAAGTAGAGAGGTGGATAATGGGATACAGGCAATATTATAAAGAAAATTGCTGCACTGATGAAAGATCCTAGTCCACCGATTTAACAAGTACAAGTCTAAGGGAGATTTTTAAAAAAAAGGAAAGAAATAAAGAAAAATACTTACCTATAGAGAAATATTTACCTATAGAGAAATAAAAAACTCTGGTAGCATAGTGCCTAAGGCATTAGACTGCTAACCATAAGGCTGGTGGTTCAAATCCACCAGCCAGTCCTTAGACGGAAGACTGGGCAATCTACTTCCATTGTGATACCACCTTGGAAACCCAAGGAAGGATCACTATGAGTCGGATCTGACTCAATGGCAGTGAGTTTGGTTTTGAGTGAGATAGAGAAATAATGGTAATAATGTTAAAGAGAATATCTTAAAAGCAGGCCCAAAGAAAAGATAGATTACCACCAAAAGAATTACTATTAAACTGACAGCTGACTTCTCAATAGAAAATATGGAAGCTTGAAAACATCATTCAATGCTTTGGCAGAAAACAAATGCCAAATTAGAACTCTATACCCAATGAAAATGTCTTTCAAGCATGAGGGCAAAATCAAGAGGTTTTGTTTCTCCAAAGTCCTGGAGAGCTGTATAGAGATGAAGGCCAGCTATCTCATATTATGGAGTTTTAATCTGTTGTGTATGAGAGCTCTGGTAGCATAGTGCCTAAGGCATTTTACTGCTAACCAGAAGCCTGGAGGTTCCAACCCACCATCCACTCCTCTGAAGGAAGGTTGGGCAATCTACTTTCGTAGAGATACTGCCTTGGAAACTCAAGGAGGGGTTGCTATGAGTCGGATCCAACTCAATGTCAATGAGGTAGGGAATATGGTGTGTATAATTTTCAACAATCTTTGCTTGCTTTTGTAGCTTGTAATTTTGTAAGGTGCCATTGAGTCAGCTCTGACTCTTAGTGACACTCTGCATAACAGAATGAAACGTTACCTAGTCCTATGCCATCCTCATAATAGTAGGGATGTTTGATCCCACTGTTGCAGCCATTGATCATTCCATCTTGTTGAAAGTCTTCCTTTTTATTGCTGACCCTGGTGCCTTCTCCAGGGATTGATCCCTTGTGGTAACTTGTGCAAAGTAAGTGAGACAAAGTCTTGCCATGCACACTTCTAATACTTCCTCCAAGACACATTTGTTCATTCGTCTGGAAGTCCCTGGTATATTCAATATTCTTTGCCAAACCATAATTCATATGCTTCAATTTTTCTTTGGTCTTCTTTTTTCATTTTCCAGATACTGCATGTATATGAGGCCCCTGGATATAACATGGTTTGGTTCAGGCTCACTTTAGTCATCAAAGTGACATCTTTGCTTTTTGAGATCTGAAAGCAATCTTTTACAGTAGATTTGCTCAATGCAATATATCATTTTGTTTCTTAACTGCTGCTTCCATGGGTGTTGATTTTTGATCCAAGTCAAATGAAAAATCCTTGACAATTTCAATATTTTCTGTTTATCATGATGTTGCTTATTGACCAAGTTATGAGGATTTTTGTTTTCTTTATATTGAAGTGTATCCATACTGAAGGCTGTAGTTTTTGATCTTCACCAGTAAGTGCTTCATGTCCTCATCACTTTCGGCAAGCAAGGTTGTGTCATCTGCCCATTACAGGTTGCTAATTAGTCTTCCTCCAATTCTGATGCTGTATTCTTCTTCGCATAGCCCAGCTTCTTGGATTATTTGCTCAGCATATAGAGTGCATAAATATGGTGACAGGATACAGCCCTGCTGCATACTCTTCTTGATCTTAAGCCATGCAGTTTCCCCTTGTTCTGTTTGAATGGCTCCCTCTTTATCTATGCATAGGCTCCACATAAGCACAATTAAGTGTCCTGGAGTTCCCACTCTTTGCAATGTTATTTCTTTTCATTTTTTAAATTTTTATTGTGATTTTGGTGAAAGTTTACAGAGCAAACTCATTTTCCATACAGCAGTTTATGCACATTTTGTTTCATGATAATGACTGCAATATCCACAGCTCTCTTCCCACTTCCCTGTGTTCTTTCTCTTCCCTGTGAGCTTCTTTCTTATCCATTCCTGCCCCCTGAGCTATCTCCCTGTGCAAATACTGCCCTTCTGTTCTCCCATGACTGATCGTTCTTAGGAGTATATCTAGCTGGTGTAAATGTTCACCCTCTGTGCCTGTGTGTTGTTTCACTGGAAGCCATAGCAGTGAGTTCAATTCCAGGCCTGAATGATAACTAGGGGCTATAGTCTTAGGGGTTTCACCAGGCTCTATCAGACCAGTAAACCTGGTCTTTTTTGTGACTTTGAGTTTTGTTCCACATTATTCTCCCACCCCATCAAGGATCTTCTGTACAGATAGCTTTCTGAGTGGTTGATAGTGGTACCTAGCCCTATCTAGTACTGGTTTCATGGTCATGTTGGCTGAGATTCTCATGGTCCACTTGTCCCTTTGCAAAAAGGGCAGGGAGGCCGCATCTCCTGACCTCCTCTAACCCCACAAGAGGAAGACAGAATCACTATCAGTAACCCAAGGCCTATTACTGTAAGGCCATACACGCTGCCTCCCTCCAGCCCTTTCACCAACCTTTCCTCCCAAAGCACCCACCACCTCTCTCCTGGATTTAATAATTCACTGCAGTGGCCACACAGAACTCACAGATTACAGTTTATTAGGGAAGCACCAGGCTAAAATTCAAGTCCAGGAAAAACACTCAGTCTCTCTCCCAGCCCACAGTCTCCCTCCTAACAGTCTCTCACAGTCTCTCTCCCAACAGTGAGTGTCCCTCGGTGCCTCACTCAGCAATGCATGTCTCTCGCATCTCTTTTGCAGCTGCACGTGTCTCTTTCAGGAGTGTGTGTCTCTTTCAGCAGCACGTCTTCCTCAACCAGCAGTCAGAGAGAGACTTCTTCTGCCTCTAGGAGGCCTCCTTTTGAGCCTGGCAGAGTGGCCAAACCAACCAATCATAGCATCAGAATTCTAACCACCTGAGAGAAAGCTGGAACCTCCCAGAACATTGTTTTGTGTTGCGCCCAACAGAAATATACCCCAGGTGGATAACTTTTACAAGCAGGAGCTCCTCAGTTGCTCACAGCAAATTCAACCACAGAGTTTACAAAAACTTATGGCTAGAAAAGCCACACTAAGTAATTTACTACACTGCACCCTTGAACTAATTCTTTTCACACATCTTTGGTTTTCTTCATTCATCTTTGCTTTGCATGAAGAGAGACAAATTGTTGCATCTAGATGGCTGCTTGCAAGATTTTAAGACCCCAATTGCTACTCACCAAAGTAGGATGTAGAACAATGTTTTTGTGTAGTATGTTATATTGAGCTTGATGTCCCTTGTGACCATGGTCCTGAGCCCATGTGTCCAACAACTTGCTCCATCTGGGTGGTTGACTGTGACTAAGAAATTATCATAACTTTGCCCCCTGTTAGTTCTATTTATGTGGACATTCTTTCTTTTTTTTTTTTTTAAGAGCTTGTTTTACATTCAACGTTATGTGTACATTTAGTTTCATTTCCCATTT
>NW_006921591.1:1462815-1476833 GCF_000298275.1 Orycteropus afer afer
CTTGATAGTCTATTTATGCCATGTGTTAAGGCCCTTAAATTTGCCCCTAGATTTTCCTTGAGGAGCTGTATAGTTTTAGGTTTCACATTTAAGTCTTTGATCCATCTGGAGTTCATTTTTGTGTATGGTGTGAGGTACAAATATAACTCCCTAACCTGGTAACTGATTGCCATGTAACATTTCCCTTGTGTTATTCATAGAGACCACTGTACACTTGGTATAGAAAGATGGAGAGACATCTTCTACAGAAGAAACTTGCCTCCCCTCATCCTCTGAAAATAGAGCTAGATGTTGTAGAGATTTCTGATGAAAACCTTGGACAATAAATAAGAACCTTATTTTTGACTTTTGAATAAATACTGTGATCTCTTTAGAAAGTCAGTAATAAATACTTGTTATAGCTCCTTATAAGTTGCTAAACTAGGCTCCATTTTAGGGAACCTCACAGAATTTTTGCTTGCTTTTGTAGCTTGTTATTGTTGTTAAGTGCTGCTAAGTTGGCTCTGATTCATTTTGACCCTATGTTTTATGGGCTTTTTTTAAAAAAAATATGAATAAAATTCATATTTTGCTAATATTTGTTGACTTCTTATTTTAATGTACCTAAAATAAGCCACTGCTCCTTTTGTAGATTTAAACTGTTTGCCTAGGAAGGCCAGCCAAGGAATTGGGTGTGAAAGTTGTAGAAACTGTGTTGTGTATGCTTGTCTCATTCCTTCCTGTGGGAGGCTTTTTAGTAAACAACAAAGTCTTCCTCTAAGCCTGTGTCTGAGGTCATATTTTCCACAACAATTCATCAAAATTCCTTTTGAGAAGAACAGTTTAATAAGCCTATGATGTAGCACCTAAGCCCCCGAGGTCTTGCTCAAGGGAAAAACATAATCTATAAACTGCCTTTAAAAGGAGAGTGAGTTTTGTAAATGGAAAGACCTGAGCACCCTGTCAGGGTTGCTGAGGTGAATTGCTCCGTATATTTGAGTGGTGAGAGGAATTTAAAGTTGGGGTGAGTGTATATAAGGACCTTGGAGGGAGGAGTGAAAAATTAGGGAGGCTGAAGAAAGAGAATCAGAAATTTAAATAAAAACAAAATTCCTTTTCAGAGAATGCCTATTGCCTTAGGGTGAGGGTTCTTAACTTTTATGTGCCTTATGCTCTGTTAAAGAGTTCTGGTGCATAGTGGTTGACATATTTGGCTGCTAACCAAAAAGTTGGCAATTTGAAACCAGTAGCCAGCTGCTCCATGGGAGAAAGATGAGGCAGTCTGTTTCCGTAAAGATTTACAGCCTTGGGAACTCTATGAGGGCAGTTCTACTCTGTACTATGGGGTTGCTGGGTATTGGAATAAACTCAATGGCAGGGGGTTTGATTTTTCTGGTATTCCCTATTGTTAGTGTGGTGAAGCCTACATCAGAAAAAAACAAACTCGTTGCCATCAAGTCAGTACCACTCAATGATCCTATAGGACAGAGTAGAACTATCCCATGTTTCCAAGATTGTAATCTTTGTAGAAGCAGACTGTCTGTCTTCTGCAGTGCCCTAGTGAGTTAGAGCCACCAGTCTTTCAGTTATCAGTCAAACACTTAACCACTGTGCCACCAGGATTCCTGGTGAAGTCTATAGATTCCCCTAGCAACTATGAACATTAAGCTGTTTAGAAATAGAATCTTTAAAACTATTATCAGTTAAAAACAAAACAACAACAACAACAAAAACTCACTGCTGTTGAGTTTGAGTCGGACTCATAGTGACCCCTCCTTGGTTTTCCAAGGCAGTATCTCTATGGAAGTAGATTGCCCAGTCTTCCTTCCTAGGAGAGGCTGGTGGGTTTTGCCAGCCTTCCGCGTTAGCAGTCAAATACCTTAGGCCCTATGCCACCAAAGCTCACATTATCAGTTAACATGTGATCATATTGGATTAGGGTGGGTCCTAATCCAATATGTGTGGTATCCTTATAAAAAGAGGAAAAGAGACACAGAAGCAGAGACACAAAGAGGGAAGACAGTCATGTGAAGATTGAGACAGAGATAGGATTCATCCACCTACAGTTGAAGAATGCCAAAGATTGCCTCTCTTGCCAGAAGCTAGGACAGAGGCATGGAACATATTTTCCTCCAGACCCCTCCGGAAGAATCAATAAGGCCAACACTGTGATTTTAGACTTCTACCCTTCAGAACTGTGAGAGAATAAAATTCTGTTGTTTTAAGTCACCCAAGTTGTGGTACTTTGTTACAGCAGCTCTAGGAAATTCATATATATGTGTTTTGTTATTAAGACATAAAAAAGAAAAAATCTAGCAGTGGGTCTCACGACAACTGTAAATTTTAAAGCAATGGTAAGCATAAATTATTTATTTCTAGATACAGCAGCCATAATGTGATATGAAAATATCTGAGATTTTTGTTAAAGAGACAGTCACGGGTTATTGCTAACGTTGCCTACATTCATAATGGATGGAAATGCTTAACTTCAGTATTTTACTCCAGAACCTCTGCTCTAGGATAATATAAATTTCTCCCTTCCTAGGTTGTTGTTGTTAGCTGCCATCCAGTCAGCCTTCTGACTCATGACAAACCCATGCACAAAGAAAGTACACCCTGCCTGGGGTTGGGCATGGGAGTGTTGTGATCCATAGGGTTTTCATCGGCTGATTTTTGGAAGTAGTTTGCCAGTTCTTTCTTTCTAGTCTGTCTTAGTTTGGAAGTCCCACTGGAACCTGTTCAACATCATGGCAACATGCAAGTCTCCACCGACAGATAGGTGGTGGCTGTATATGAGGTGTATTGGCTGAGAATTGAACCTAGGTCTCCTGCATGGAAGGCCAGAATTCTACCACCATCCCACCACTGTCCCCAGGTAGTTTCTAGTAAAGATTACCTTGAAATTCCATGTTTTTGTTGAGTAGATTCTCTTGAGAAACATTAAGGACAAGGAAGAAGGATGGAAGTACAGTCTTCAGGCAACTCTGAATCCCAAGGCACTTATCAAAGTCTCAGTGAAGTATGGCACTGGCCTGCCAAGGGATGAAGATATGGTCCCTGCTTGCCATCTTCTGTGTGGATAATGAAGGTGGCTAGAAAGAACACACAATGAATATCTGTGTATAAAAGAAATACACATAAAAACCAGGAAACAGGTAGATTAAATATTTCCCTAAGGTACATTAAGAGCCTTTATTGGGAAGACTGAGAGGTTTTGCGATTCCTTCCACCTCCTCATATCTGTGCAGCACTTTTAACTTCTCAAAGTAATTTCCAGCCATTATCTAATTTGTTTTTCACAACCACTCTGGGGTTGGCAATGCAGCTATTATTCTTCTGCTTCCTCTCCTAAAAATATATATTTAAAACACAAATTTACCAAAATTAGAGCAAAAATTCAAGATGGAATAAGCACTGATATTACTGAGAAGAACACAACTACTCTGTACTCAGAGGGAAAATTTAAATGAAATATTTAAGATATAAATAATATTTCTTTGCTGCTGAAAAAGAGAAAAAGTGATACTAAGTTCTTATTAAAGAGAACACAATTTTAGGTCAAATTTACCCAAAAATGTATGTTGTTGTTGTTGTTGTTTGCCGTCGAGTCAGCCCTGACTCATAGCGACCCCTCCTTGGGTTTCCGAGGCAGTATCACTGCAGAAGTAGGATTGCCCAACCTTCCTTCCGAGGAGTGGCTGGTGGATTTGAACCGCCAGCCTTCTGGTGAGCAGTCAAGTGCCTTAGGCACTATGCTACCAGAGCTCCTCCAAAAATGTATATGCTTAGAAAAAATTCAAACAATATAGAAGTGTTGAAGAGAATACTTAATTTTTTTTTCTATCTAATAAGAAAGCATCAGTGAATTTATATTAGATAGAGTCCAGTTAGTAGACTGAAATAGCAACAGTTATTTGAATAGAAAATTTAATATGAAGAATTGTTGACTCAATATAAAATTGTTAATTAGGTAACTGAAAGGGTGTAAAGAGATAACTAGGGCCAGGATTTGCAAGCTATAAATTTTGAGCCAAATCTGATCTGCTGTATCTTTTTGTAAATAAAGTTTTATTGGAACACCTTCATGCTGATTTGTTTTCATACTGTTTACAGCAGCTTTCAGGCTATAACAGCAGAGTTAAGTAGTCTCAACAGAGTCCACATGGCTCACAAAACATAATTATTTACTGGTTGATCCTTTGCAGAATTTTTTTTTTCTGGCCTCTGCTCAGTGTCAGGAGGCTGGGTGGTCCAGTGATTAAACACTCACTTTCTAATCAAAAGGTCATGTGTTTGGACCTACCAACTACTCTGCAGGAGAAAGGCGGCAATTTGCTTCCATAAAGATTTACAGCCTTGGGAACCTTATGGGGCAATTCTGTCCTATCCTATAGCATTGCTATGAGTTGGAATCCACTCAACAGCAGTGAGCTTTGTGGGCTGCTCAGCATCCAGCTATCAAGGAGGTAGCAATTATAGGAAGCAGCTTCTACTTCTAGGAGAAAAAAAGAGAAGAGGTTGTAGTTATTGAAACTCAGTAACTTGGAGGAGCCAAAAGTCGTATCTCTGAGAGGGGTTGCTATCTGGTTGTTACTGGTGTCTCTTAGGGAAGGGACACTGTGAGGCTGATTCCACATGTGCTGGAACAATCATAACTACATCCATTTGAAGGAGCCCTGATGGTGCAATGGCTAAGTGATTGGCTGCTAAGCAAAATATTGGTGGTTTGAGCTTACCAGTGGCTCTGTGGGAGATAAGATCTTACAATCTGCCTCTGCAAAGATTACTGCCTAGGATATCCCATGGGGCAATTCTACTCTGTCACATAGGGCTCCTATGAATCAGAAGTGACTTGATGGTACACAACATCCGTGTGAAGAAATGAAGATCAAAAGGGTTGAGAGACTTGATTAAGACCTCACAACCTCAACAGCAGAGCATGAAGTTCCATGAGTAAATGAGATTTCAGAGCTGGCTTGAAAAGAAGGGAAGGAAAGAGTGTGGCAGGATGAGGGTGTGGAGAGTTCATTCTTGCTCAGGGAACAGTTCACACAGGAAAACACAGATATAAAGCTTGGTAAAAAGGAAGAAAAGGCCACCAGATCCCCATGTCCAAGTCACACCACAGATAGATTAAATCAGGATCTGTAGAAGTGGCCCCTAGATGTCAGTGATTTTTTGTGTGTGTGTGTGTAACAAATATTTAATCTTTTCAATGTTCTTTGTATGTACACTTTGGTGACATTAGTCATGTTTACCTTGTTGTTAAAGCAAATTTTCTCATAACCCTTAACAGAAGCTCAGTGTCCTCGAAGCAGTGAATGCCTCTTTTCCTCTTCCTCCCACCCATCTCTGGTATGCACTAATAAACTTTGTTGTCTAGACACTTGCCTAGTCTAGATATTTCATATAAGTGGAATCATATGAATTTTGTCCCTTTGTGAGTGGCTTATTTTCACTCAGTTTAATACATACTACACCCACATTGTGGCATGCACCAGAACATCATTTCTCCTTATGGCTGAGTAATATTCTATTGTATGTATGCAGAACATTTTATTTATCCATACATCTGTCAATGGGCCTTTAGGCTGTTTCTATCTGCATTAGTTCACTAGTGCTGCTATAACAGACATGCCAGAAATGTGTGGCTTGAACACATAGGGATTTGTTCTCTTACAGTTTAGGAGGCTAGAAGTCCAAGTTCAAAGCACCAGCTTTAGGGGCTGGGTGAAGGCCCCTTGACCTTGGCCTTCAGCTCTGTCTATTGCTCCCGTCCCACTGGAACGGGGGGCATCTCTCAAGTCAGGCAGCTGCTGACTGCTGAGGCTGACAAATCTAAGGTCAACAAGTAAACTAGCAGACTCTAAGACTGTCAAGCAACATGGCAGGGCACTAGTCCAAGCCTAGAGACAGTCCCAAGATGAGCAGGTAATGTGACAGAATGGTGAATGAAGACTCGGCTAAATGCAGGATCCAAGTGTGTCAAAAAGCTCAGAGACTTTTCTCAAAGCTTCTTGTTATATACTGGAAGCTGGCCACATCCCTAACACAGCTACTCAGCTGCTCACAGCAGATTTCACCATGGGTTGGTTACCAGTCTCATCCTGGGGAATCACTACATCCAGCTGCCCAGCCACCAAAACCAGGCCCAGCCAAGTTGTCCATAACTACCACATGACATTTCGGCTATTGTGAAGAGTGCTGCAATGAATATTAGTGTACAGGTTTCTGTTTGTCTTCCTGCTTTCATTTCTCTTGGGTATATTGCTAGGATTGAGATTGCTTGTTCATGTGGTAGCTCTCTGTTTAATGTTTTGAGGACCCACCAAATTATTTTCCACAGTGGGTGTACCATTTTGCATTCCCACCAGTATCTCATTGTGGTTTTAATTTACATTTCCTTAATGACTGATGACATTGAGGATCTTTACAGTTGCTTTTTAGCCATTTGTATTTCTTCTTTGGTGAAATGTCTGTTAAAATCCTTTGTCTAGTTTTTGATTGGATCATTTGCCTTTTTTTTTTTTTTTTTCCATTAGTCATGAGGTTACTTATTGGTCCAGTTGTGAGGAATTATGTTTTTTTTTTTTTTTTTTTTTAAGATGTAGGAGTACTAATATTTTTTGGACATTAAACCCTTGCCAAATATATGGCTCTCAAGTAATTTTGAAAGCTCTCCAAGTGACTCCACTATGCAGCCAAGGTTGAAAACCTGGGCTTGAAACTGTGGCATACATGCACTCCCGTTCACAGATACTCTTTTCTGGCCCCACTCATGAAACCTTTCCACTTTAGAAGGAGTGTGCTGTTTTTTGGAGAGAAGCATCCACTTTCACATTGGTTAGGGAGGTGGCAATGTGAGTTAGAAAAACAGCAACCTTTGCTCCTTTAGAAACAGAGACTGAGGCATGCCTGCTCCCAGAGCTAAGACCACAGTGGTAAGCAGCTGTTCCCTAAACTATTTGCTAAGAGCAACTTGGCTCTGTCTCCTGTGTTCCCTGGTGAAGCCAAGCCCCTGACAATAAAGCTCCTTTCAAAGCTCCTTTCATCAGGTGAGGTCATTTTCAGAGCAGCAGTACTTGTGTAATGAAGGTAAAACAAACCCTCCCGAGGGAAGAAAACTCCCACATATGCTGAATGTCACAATTTTCCAGGAAGCTCTGACTTGGGGCCTCCTGTGGAATGCACACCTGAGAGAACCCCAAGGCTTAATTTGCTGAGAAGCACAGCTCATGGCTTGCTCAGTGGCAGCTGCTGAGCCAGACCTTTGTCAGCCCTACTGATGCTTTTCACATCAGTAAGGGAGAATACTCTGAGAAATGGACTGAAAAAGCAAGCCCGATTATTCTTTAAATTTTTTTTTCCAACAACAAAATTAGTTTATGTTCATTATACAAAAATTGAAAAGTACAAAGTAGAAAATGATCACCTATATTAATCCACTACCCTATGATTACAGGTAGAATTCTGGGGGTAATCAGCCTGCACATTCAATATGTACATAGAATATAATATCTTCCAATGGTTGTTGAGTCAACTCTGAGTCATGGCAACCTCACGTGTGTCCAGGTAGAACTATGCTCTGTAGGATTTGCAATGGCTGATGTTTGGGAAGTACTGACATCTCTCGAAGATACTGCAAGCTTTATTCCAGACCACCACAATAAAGTGAATATCGCAATAAAGTGACTCACACAAATTTTTTGGGTTCCCAAAGCATGTACAAGTTATGTTTACACTATACTGTAGTCTATTAAGTGTGCAATAGCATCATGAAAAGGTTTGAAATATTGTGAGAATTACCAAAATGTGACACAGAGACACAAAGTGAGCACGTTTTAAAAATGGTGCTGATAGACTTATTCGGTGCAGGGTTGCCACTGACTTTCAATTTGTAAAAAGCACAGTATTTGCAAAGTGTAAAAAAGCAAAGCACAATAAAGTTAAGTGTGCCTGTAGGTCACCAGGGCTTTCTTCCTACATGCCTCTTGGTGGACTCAAACCTCCAACCTTTCAGTTATCAGCTGAGTGCTGTAACCATTTACATCATTCAGGGACTCAAAATTATATTATCATCTACTCACTGCCACTGAGTCAATTCTAATTCATAGCTACCCTATAGGACAGAGTAGAACTGCCCGATAGTTTCCAAGGTTGTAAATCTTCACAGAAGCAGATTTCAAGAAATGATTCTTTCTGAGTATAAACCTTTCCTTGACTTTTTATAGTAATGGTCTCATACAATATTTGTCCTTTTGTGATTGACTATTTTCACTCAGCATAATGTCCCTCTAGGTTCATTCATGTTATGAAGTGGTTTGCATATTCATCATTATCCTTTAACATTGGGTAATATTCCACTGTGTGTATGTACCACAGTTACTTATCTATTCATCCATTGATTAGCATGTAGGTTGTTTTCATCTTCCTTGCAATTGTGAATAATACTATGATGAACATGGGTATGCTTATAACTATTTGTATTACAGCTCTTATTTCTCCAGGATACATACCTAGTAGTGGGATTTCTGGATCATATGACATTTCAATTTCCAACTTTTTAAGGAAGAATCATCCCATTTTCCACAGCGGTTAGACTATTTTACAGTCCCACCAGCAGTATATGAGGGTTCCAGTCTCTCTATAACCTTGCTATTATTTGTTGTTTTGTGCTTTTTTTTTTTTTTTTAACTTTGTAATTAATACTGGAGTGAGATGTCTTGTTTTGATTTGTGTCTCTCTAATGGCTAATGGTAACATGCATTTCTTCATGTGTTTGGTAACACACATTTCTTCATGTGTTTGCTAACCATCTGAGTGTATTCTTTGGTGAAATGTCTGTTCATATCCTTTGTCCTTTAAAAAATTGGATTGTTTGTCTTTTAGTTGTTTAGGTGTTGAGGCTTTCTATAAATTTTAGAGCTTTGTCTCTCGTCAGACAAATCATTGCCCAAATTTTTCTGTCTGTAGTTTCTCTTTATACCCTTTGGATCCACATAAATGTTTAATTTTTAGGAGATCCCAGTTGTCTAGTTTGTCTTCTGCTGTTTGTGTATTTTTAGTTATGTTTGACAGCATACTTATGCCATGTTTTAGAGCACCTAAGTTTGTCCCTGTATTTTCTTTGCTGATCATTATGTTTTTAGGTTTGACATTTAGGTCTTTGATTCATCTTGAGTTAGTTTTTCTATATGGTGAGAGATATGGATCCTGTCTCCTTTTTCTGCAAATGAATATCCAGTTTTGCCAGCACCATTTGCTAAAGAGACTGTCTCTTTCCCATTTAATGGGTTTTGGCACTTTGTCAAAGATCAGCTGTCCACAAGTGGATGAATTTATTTCTCAATTCTCAGCTCTGTTTCATTGGTCTATGTCTCTGTTGTTGTGCCAATACTAGACTGTTTTAATGACTGTGGTTGTTATAGTAGGTTTTGGGACTGGGGAATGTGATGCCTCCTATTTTGTTCTTCTTCTTTAGAAGTTCTTTACTTATCCATGGTCTCTCTCCTTTCCATATAAAGTTGGTGATAATTTTTTCATCTCTTTAAAGAATGAGGATGGAATCAGGATTGAGATTGCATTATATCTGTATATCACTTTTGGTAGTGTTGTCATTTTCATGTTGCTAATTCTTCCTATTCATGAGCATGGTGTATTCTTCCTTATATGTAGGTCTCTTTTGGTTTCTTGTAGCCATGTGTTGTAGTTTCCCTGGTATAGGTCTTTTCTGTCTCTAGTTAGATTTATTCCTAAGTATTTCATCTTTTGGGTTGTTATCATAGTGGTATTATTTTCCTAATTTCCTTTATGGAGATTTCTTGGTTAGTGTAGAGACATCAGACTGATTTTTGTATGACCTTGTACCCTGTCACCTTGCTGAATTCTTCTATTAGTTCCAGTAGTTTTCTTATTGAGTCTCTAGAATTTTCTGTGTATAGGATTATATTATCTACAAACAAAGATAACTTTCCTTCTTCTTTGACATTTTGGATGATATTTTCTTTCCCTGCCTTGTCTTATTTCTAAGGCTAGCACTTCTAATACAGTATTGAGTGGAAGTGGTGATAGAGGGCATAAATGTCCAGGTCCTGATTGTAAGGAGATTGTTTTCAGTCTCTCTCCATTGCGAATAATGTTGGCCATTGGTTTTGGGTATATGCCTTTAATTACGTTGAGAGATTTTCCTTCTAATGTTATTTTACTGAGCATTTTTATCAAGAATGCATGTTGGATTTTGTCAAATGTCTTTTCTGTATCAATTAATATGATCATGTGGTTTTTTTCCTTTGTTTTATTTATGTGGTGGGTTATGTTGATTACTCTTCTAATGTCAATCTATCTTTGCATACCTGATACAAATCCCATTTGGTCATGATATATATTATTATTATTGATATTTTGTTGGATTCAATTGGCTAGGATTTTGTTGAGAATTTTTGTGTCAATGTTCATGAAGGATATATGTCCATAATTTTCTTTTTTAGTCATGTCTTTGCCTGATTTTGGTAATAAGGTTATGCTTGCTTCATACCATGGATTTGGGAGTATACCTTCATTTTCTACATTCTGGAATAGTTTGAGTAGAATTTGTGTCAGCTCTCCTCTGAATGTGTGGTGGAATTTGCCGGTGAGGCCATCTGAGCCAGGGCTTTTATTTGTTGGAAGTTTTTTTTTTTTAAATGACTTGTTCAATTTTTTTCTTTCATGATGGGTCTGTTCAAATTTTCTACCTTAGGTTGTGTTTGTTAGAGCAGTGTCTTTCTAGAAATTTGTCCATTTCTTCCAGATTTTCAAACTTGTTGGAGTATAGTTCTTCATCAAAAACCAAAAAAAAAAAAAAAAAAAAACTCACTGCTGTCGAGTTGTTGTTAAGTGCCGTCGAGTCATTTCCAACTCATAGCGACCCCATGCACAGCAGAACGAAACACTGCCCAATCCCGTGCCAGCCCCACAATCCCTGCTATACTTGAGCCCATCATCGCAGCCACCGTATCAATCCATCTCTTTGAAGGCCTCCCCCTCTTTCGTCGACCCTCCACCCTACCAAGCATGACATCCTTCTCCAGGGAATGGTCCCTTCTTATAACATGACCAAAATAGGTGAGACAAAGTCTGGCCATTCTTGCGTCCAAGGAGCATTCTGGCTGTACTTCCTCCAGGACAGAACTGTTAGTTCTTTTGGCAGTCTATGGTACTTTCAGCATTCTTCACCAGCACCACTACTCAAAAGCATCAACTCTTCTTTGGTCTTCCTTATTCAGCTGTCGAGTTAGGTCTGACTAATAGCAACCCATCCTTGGGGTTCAGAGGCAGTGTCACTACAAAGGTAGATTGCCCAACCTTCCATAGTGTTCTTTTATTATGTTTTGTTGTGACATCACCTATTTAGCTCCTTATTTGTGTTATTTTGCATCTTCATTTTCTCTTCTTTCATTAAATTTACCAGTGTTTTGTCAATTTTATTGATCTTCTCAAAGAACTAACTTCTAGTCTTGTTGATTCTTTCTATTGTTTTTCTGTTTCATTTATTTCTGCTTGAATCTTTGTTATTTCCTTTTTTATAGTGACTGTATGCTTTTTTGCTGGTCTTTTTCTAATCATTGACCATGATGGGACAAGATGTTTATTTCTGTACTTCTGTTTTTATGTGTGCATTTATTGCTATAAATTGTTCTCTGAGAACTACTTTTGTGTGTCCCAAAGATTTTGGTAGGTTGTGTTTTCATTCTTTTTTTATTAAAGGAATTGTTTTTATATCATATTTTTATTTCTTCTATTACACAATAGTTTTTAAGCAGAGCGTTATTCAGTTGCCATGCATTTATTTATTTATTTTTCCTGTTGTTGATTTGTAAATTAAAAGTGGTGTGATCTGAGAAGATGTTTTGTAATATTTCAATGTTTTTAAATATATCATGCCTTAACATATGGCTTGTATAAATGGATCTAGAAAAATTGGAAGTTGTCAAAAGTGAACTGGAGCACATAAAGATTGATATCCTAGGCATTAGTGAGCTAAAATGGACTGTTTTTGACCATTGTGAATCAGACAACCATATGAACTACTATTCCTGGAATGACAAATTGTAGACAAATGGAATGGCATTCATCATCCCAAAGAATGTTTCAAGATCTATCCTGAAGTATGTGCTGTCAGTGATAGGATAATATCCATATGCCTATAAGTAATATGCCTATAATAGTAGTATTATTCAAATTTACACATCTATCACCAAAGTCAAAGATGAGGAAATTGAAGATTTTTACCAACTTCTGCAGTCTCAAATTGAACAAACATGCAATAAAGATATTTGATTATTACTGGTGATTGGAATGCAAAAGTTGGAAACAAAGAAGTATCACCAGTAGTTGGAAAATATGACCTTGGTAATAGAAAAGTTGCTGGAGATCGCATGATAGAATTTTTCAAGATCAATGACTTATTCAATGCAAATACTTTTTTTTCAACAGCATACACAGTGGCTATACACATGGACTTCAGTAGATGAAGTACACAGGAACCAGATTGACTACATCTGTGGAAAGAGGCAATGAACAAGCTCAATATCTTCAGCCAAAACAAGGCCAGGACCTGATTGTGGAACAGATCATCAACTGCTCATATGCAAGTTCAAGTTGAAGGTGAAGACAATTAAAACAAGTCCATGAGAGCCAAAATATGACCTTGATTATATCCACCTGAATTTAGAGACCATCTAAAGAATAGATTTGATGCATTGAACATCAGATCGAGAACCAGAGGAACTGTGGTGTGACCTCAAGATCATCATGTATGAAGAAAGCAAAAGGTCATTAAAAAGACAGGTAAGGAAGAAAAGGCCAAAATGCATGTCAGAAAAGACTCTGAAACTTGATCTTGATTGAAGAGTAGCTCAAGCAAATGGAAGAAATGACAAGATAAAAGAGCTGAACAGAAGATTTCAAAGAGCAGCTCGAGCAGACAAAGTCAATTATAATGAAATATGTAAAGACTTGGAGTTAGAAAACCAAAAAGGAAGAACACACTCAACAGCTGTCAAAGTGAAAGAACTAAAGAAAAAATTTAAGCCTTGAGTTTCAATATTGAAAGATTCTGTGGGCAAAATATTGAATGATGCAGGAAACATTAAAAGAAGATGGAAGGAATACACAGAGTCACTGTACCAAAAAGAATTGGTCAATGTTCATCCATTTCAGGGGTGACATATGATCAAGAATCAATGGTATGGAAGGAAGAAGTCAAAGCTTCACTGAAGGAATTGGCAAGGAACAAGGCTCCAGGTATTGACGGAATTCCCATTGAGATGTTTCAACAAATGAATGGTGTGCTGGAGGCACTCACTCATCTATACCAAGAAACTTGGAAGACAGATACCTGGCCAACTGACTGGAAGAGATCCATACTTGTACCCATTGCAAAGAAAGGTGATCCCACAGAATGTAGAAATTATCTAACAATATCATTAATATCACATGCAAGTAAAATCTTGATGAAGATCATTCAAAACAGTTGCAGCAGTATATTGACAGAGAACTTCCAGAAATGCTGGATTCAGAAGAGGATGTGGAATGAGGGATATCATTACTGATGTCAGATGGATCTTGGCTGAAAGCAAAGAATACCAGAAAGATGTTTACTTATGTTTTATTAACTATGCAAAAGCATTTGATTGTGTAGATCATAACAAATTATGGATAACATTGAGAAGAATGGGAATTCCAGAACACTTAATTGTGCTCATGAGGAACATGTACAGAGACCAGGAGGCTGTTGTTCAAATGGAACAAGGACATACTTCATGGTTTAAATCAGGAAGGGAGTGCATCAGGGTTGTATACTTTCACAATACTTATTCAATCTGTATGCTGAGGAATCCAAGAAGCTGGACTATATTAAGAAGAACCTGGCATCAGCCTGCGGGCTTGGGACCATAGTCGCAGGGGACATCAAGCTCAATTGGCATAACATACTATACAAGACATTGTTCCACCTCCTACTTTGATGAGTAGCGACTGGGATCTTAAAAGCTAGCAAG
>NW_006921591.1:1477442-1478661 GCF_000298275.1 Orycteropus afer afer
ACAAAGTATATGTGAACTGCTGTATGGAAAGTGAATTTGCTCTGTAAATCTTCACTCAGATCACAATTAAAAAAAAAAAAAAGAACATGGCATCAGGATTGGAGGAAGACTCATTAACAACCTGCAATATGCAGACAACACAACTTTGCTTGCTGAAAGCGAAGATGACTTGAAGCACTTACTGATGAAGATTAAAGACTACAGTCTACAATATGGATTACATCTCAGCTTAAAGAAAATGAAAATCCTCACAAGTGGACCAATAAGCAGCATCACTATAAATGGAAAAATAATTGAAGTTGTCAAAGATTTCATATTACTTGGTTCCACAATCAATACCAATGGAAGCAACAATCAAGAAATCAGAAGTTGTTCTGCCCTGGGCAAATCTGCTGCAAAAGACTTCTTTAAAATGGTGACGACAAAGATGTCTCATTGAAGACTAGGGTGCGCCTAACCCAAGCATGGTATTTTCAATCACCTCATATGCATGTGAAAGCTGGACAATGAATAATGAATACTGAAGAAGAATTGATGCTTTTGAGTTGTGGTGTTGGTGAACAGTACTGAAAGTACCATGGACTGCCAGAAGAACTAACAAATCTGTCTTGGAAGAAATGCAGCCAGATGCTCCTTGGAAGCAAGAATGGCCAGAGTTCGTCTCACCTACTTTGGTCATGTTGTCAGAAGGGACCATCCCCTAGAGAAGGATATCATAGTTGGTAAAGTGGAAGGTCAGTGAAAAAGAGGAAGTCCCTATAGGAGATGGATTGACACAATGACTGCAAGGATGGGTTCAGGAATAACAAGGATTGTGAGGCTGGCATAGGAACGGGCAGTGTTTTGTTCTGTTGTAAACAGGGTCACTGAGTCAGAGCCAAACTGACGGCATCAAACAACAAAAACAACATATGACTTATTCTAGAGAATGTTCCATGTGCACTGAAAAAGAATGTCAATTTTCCTGTTGTTGGGTGGAGTGTTCTGCATACATCTATAAGATCGTGTTGGTTGATTGTATTGTTCAGTTCTTCTGCATCTTTGTTAGTTTCTTTCTAGTTCTTCTGTCATTCATTGAAAGTTACATGTTAAAGTCTCCTACTATTATTGTCATGTTGTTTATTTCCTTTTCAATTCTGTTGAATTTGATTTATGTATTTTGGGGCTTATAAAAATGCCATGGGAGAGGTTTCTGACCTCCTTTATTATTATTTTTTTT
>NW_006921591.1:1479634-1480953 GCF_000298275.1 Orycteropus afer afer
CAGGTTCAACTACTTGGTCCCTCTGGGTAGCTGGCCGTGACCAAACAGTGACCACAACCTTGCCCCTTGTCAGCTCTACTATACACCTGGGAATTCTGATCATTCACATAAACTTGTAGGACCATTTTATGACCTCCTTTAAATTCACCAGGGTGAGAGAGTTCAAGATCAACAACCCAAGGCTGATTTCTGTGAAGCAGAGGTCAGACATGCTTCCAACCTCTAAACATTTTATCAATTCTGACACCAATTGTCACTCCCATGGAACTTTCTACTCTGCTGAGTTTAATAATATTTTGCAATAGTCATGCAAAACTCACAGATAATAATCTCAATAATGGGGTTTATTAAGGAAGTAACAGCTTGTAATTCAGGATTAGAAAAATTCAGGATAAAATTGTTCAATCAGGACAGCTTTTCTCAGCAACGTCTGTAAGCACATCTCTCTCTCATTCTCAACCTCTTGGGCCTGGGTCCTGTCTAGAAAATGTTCCAAAGCTGTTTTAGCTCTGCCCATAAGTAGCCAGAGGCACCCCATTCCAGCAGTAGTCTTCACCCAGAGGCATTCAACTTTCTCCCTCCATGGGACTGGAAGTCCATTGCACTGTCTCCTACTGGGTGTCCTCCCAGACCTCCTGCTAAGTCTTCTGTTTTCCTGGTTCTGCTGCTGCCATTTATCTGCTGCTGCTTCTCACTGTCGCTTGCCATCTCAACAAAGTGTTACAGTTCTTTCACTGTCCCTGGGTCAAGGAGTTTCAGACAGGGGTCTTGGGTCCAAAGGATGTGCTCCACTCCTGGCTCTTCTTTCTTTCTTTCTTTCTTTCTTTTTTTTAATTATTGTGATTTGGGTGAACATTTACAGAGCAAATTCACTTTCCATACAGCAGTTTACATATACTTTGTCTCATGAGATTGACCACAGTTTACCACAATGCAGCAGCTCCCCTCCCATTTCCTCCCTATAGTTACCTCTTCCCAGTGTCCATCCCTCCATATACTCCTGCCCCCTAAGTTGTCTCCCTGTGCATAGACAGCCCTTCTTTCTTAATGATTGTTCTCTCCAAGGAGTGTATCTACCTCAAGTAACTGTTCAACTCATATGCCTGTCTTCTGTTTGGCTGGAAACCACAGGTGTGGGTTCAATTCCAGACCTGAAGGGCAGCGAGGGGCCATAGTGTTAGGGTTCCACCAGGTTCTATCAGACCAGCAAACCTGGTCCCCACTTTTGTTTTTCTCCAAATGATTTTGAGTTTTGTTCCACATTGTTCTCCCTCTCTATCAAGGATCTCCTACATAGATCCCCTTCCAAGTGGATGACA
>NW_006921591.1:1484043-1492014 GCF_000298275.1 Orycteropus afer afer
ATTATTAGGAGCTCTGGTAGCATAGTGCCTAAGGCACTTGACTGCTACCCAGAAGGCTGGTGGTTCAAACCCACCAGCCACTTCTTGGAAGGAAGACTGGGCAATCTATTTCCATAGTGATACTGCCTTGGCAACCCAAGGAGGAGTTGCTATGGGTTGGTGCTGACTCGATGGAACATAACAACAACAACAACACCCAGTTATTTGATGGGAGTTACAAAAACTACAGCTAGAAGGGCCATATTAAGTAATTCACTGCATTGCAGGGCTCTTTCATTGAGTACATAGATGCTTATTATGGTTATATCCTCTTGTTCAATTGATCCTTTAATTATTATTTAGTGTCTTTCCTTGTCTTTTTTGCTTTAAAATCAATTTTATCAGAAATTGGTATTTCCACTCATGCTCTTTTTTGGTTGCCATTTTCTTGATGTATGTTTCTCATTTATTGATTTTTAGTTTATTTTTGTCTTTATGTCTAAGGTGTTATCTCTTTCAGAGAGCATATTGATGGATCATGTTTTCTTATCCATTCTGCTACTCTCTGTCTCTTGACTGCTGCATTTAATCCCTTTATATTCCATGTAAGTATTGACAGGTACGAAGTTAATGCTGTCATTTTGCTATGTCTGTGATGTGGATGATTTCTTTGTTCACTGTATTTTTCTGTCCTGAGTTCATTTTCTTCATGGATTTTTCAAAAAAATCATTTTCCTCATTGCAGTTGCTTAGTTTTTGAGATGTTATGCTTTTCTTTTTTTTTTTACTTTGGTGATAAGGTTTATTAATTTTCTTTGGGATTATACTGCAATTTATTATTATCTTTTCAAGTTTAAAACAGTCCATTCTATCTTGATATCCTCTTCACTTCCTCTCCAACTTGAACTTCTGTAGCTACATCATTTATTCCCTCTTTTTGCTTTTGCAATTATTATTTAGAAATGGAAATTTCTGGTTCCCTATTTTCAGTCTTGTAGCATAGTGCCTAAGGTACTTGACTGTTAACCAGAAGGCTGGTGGTTCAAACCCACCAGCCACTCCTTGGAAGGAAGGTTGAGCAGTCTACTTCTGTAGTGATACTGCCTTGGAAATCCAAGGAGGGGTCGCTATGAGTCAGGTCTGACTTGACGGCACATAACAACAACAGATTTATTTTATTTTGGATACTTTTATATCTGTATCAATTTCCAGGTGATGTGCTATGTGTTTTAATCTCTGCTTATTGTCTTCCATTTTTGGTTTTCTGTTTGAAGGACTGACTCCCTTTAGCATTTCTTGAAAAGTTGGTTTGGATTTTGCAAATTACTTTAATTTCTGTTTATCTGGAAATGTCCTAATTTAACCATTATATTTGAGGGACAATGCTCCCAGATATATAATTCTTGGTTGTCAATTTGTTTCTTTCAGGGTTTTACATATGTCATCCCATTCCATTCTTGCCTGCATGGTTTCTGCTGAGAAATCAGGGCTTAGACTTATTGATTCTTTTTTGTAGGTAATTTTTTGTTTCTCCCAAACTGCTTTTAGGATTCTTTTTTGTCTTTGTTTTTGGAAAGGTTGATTATGATATGGTTTGGTAATTTTCTTTTGTGGTCTATCCTGTTGTGGATTTGATGAGCTTCTTGAATGCATGTCTTTTCAACTTCCAACAAATCTTTGACAGTCTTCTTGATCTTTTTTTATTGCCTCTGCCTGTTCTGAAATACTTATTTCATATAAGTTTCTCCTCTTGGTGGTATCCCATATTAATCTTAGGCTTTCTTCATTTGTTTCTTTTATTCTGATTGTTCCTCTAACAGATTAGTATTAAGAGATTTGTCTTCAATTTCACTAATTCTGTCTTTCATTGATTCACTATACAAGTGACCAAAATACTGGGCCAGAAAATGTTTTGGAGGAAGAAATACTATTGGAACTACCTGATAAGGAATTTAAAAAAGCTATATTTTGGAACCTTCAACAGACTGAGGGAAACTTCTAGGAAACAACAGACAAAATCAAGGAAAATACAGACAAAACTCTGGAGGAATTTTTTAAAAAACAACACAAATACAAATTGACAAAATATGTGGAAAATTAGAAACCACACAAAAACAGTAAACAGAAATTTACTAGATTAATACACCAATTTTGTTGTTGTTGTTATGTGTTGTTGAGTCAGACCCGACTAATAGCAACCCCTCCTTGGGTTTCCAAGGCAGTATCACTATGGAAGTAGATTGCCCAACCTTCCTTCTGAGGAGTAGCTGGTGGGTTTGAAATGCCAGCCTTCTGGTTAGCAGTCAAGTGCCTTAGCCACTACACTACCACTCCTCACACCAGCCACTCCTCATGAGGAAGGTGGGGCAATCTACTTCCATAGTGATATTGCCTGGGAAACACAAGGAGGGGTTGCTATGAGTCCGGTCAACTCGATAGTACATAACAACAACAACAATGCACTGGGAAGATTGATTCAATTCTACATTGGTCATTTAGAGTAGTTGAGGGCAGGCTGGGTGAGTGTTGGCTGCCATCTTTTGTTGATCCAGTGGTGCTGGAGTGAGTGTTGGCATTCACCCAGTGGGTGTGATGGTAAGTATGGTGGGTATGGCTGGATAGGGTTGTTGGCTCCAGACTGCTAGGGACAGATAGAAGGAAAAAAAAAAGAACAAGAATGAGGATTAGGGGAGATATAAGAAGGAAGAAAAAGGATAAAGAGAAAAACAAAATAAAACAAATACGGCACAGTACTGTGACAAACACTAACTGCCACCAAGCATGGCTATGGTGGAAATGTGGCACTTTCTCCATTGGGAGCACACACCATTGAATATAGAAGGCCAGGGGTGGTTACTAATGAATGCAGAGGGTGTAGAGAGTGTGGCAACAGTCAGCTGGATCAAAAAAATAAATAAATAAATAAATAAAGCTAAGAGAAAAAGGGAGGAGAAGAGGAAGAAAAAGAGAAAAGATAAGGGGGGGGGACAAGAAGAAAGAACTGAGAAAAAAGGAGAAAGGAAAAATAAAAAGAAAACAAAAATTTGATGCAAGTGTAAGCCACCAATCACAGCTGCAGCAAGAGTGCAAGGGTCTCTCCAGAGTGGAGTGTGCACTATTGTCCAAGGTGGGGCAGGAGCAGGTGTTGCTGACTACAGAAGAGGGGGGTTGAGGGCACTTGCTCTGTGGAATCAAAAGAAAAGAAAAAAAATGAGAAGGAATGGGAAAGGAAGAAAAAAAAAAATAAGGGAAAAACAATTCAGAAGAGAGAAGAACTAAGAAGGGAAAAAAGAAAACAATTTAAAAAGCAAAGAAAAAAAGCAGCACAGTATTGGCAAAAGTACTAGCTGCCAAACATGACTGTGTGGGAACATAGTGCTCTCTTTGTGGTAATATGCACCTCTGACCTGGCAGGGGCATGGATGAGTGCTGCAAGCTACATGAGTTGGCATGGGAGGGATGTGTGGTCTGTGAGCTCCAAAAAAAAAAAAAGAAAAAGGCCAAGGGAAGAGGAAGAAAAAAGAAAGGAAAGGAAAAAAAGAAAAGGAAAAGGGGAAGAAGGAAGAACAAAGAAGAAAGATAAAGAACGCAGCACCACAGCAATGGCAGTGGTGGTGGAATTTGACTGGCCACTGGGTACGTGGTGATGGGGGTGCTATGGTTCTGGCCACTGGGAGTTCATACAAGGTAAGGGAGGAGGTCACACCTCTCTGGTGGCTGATTACCAATGTGGGTGCTGGTGCAGTCCTGGGGAGGTAGACCAGTTATCTGGTTCCTGCTTGTTCAAAATGCTGCTTGTAATAGTTCAAAATGGCTGTGCTTTGTTGGTTGGCAGTTTACTGATTCTTGTTCACTGTTTTTGTTCAGCCTCATCATCTCATCAGTCTTTGGTTTAGTCTTTTACCCTTTCCTTTGAAGCTCTTTGTTTCAATACTGTCATCTGTATCTGTTTCACTCATTTCTCAAGTCTTTGTTGTAGAGGATCTTGACAGTATATCAGCCTAGTCTGCCACATTAGATCCTCCTAAAATTATTCATTCTTATAAATAATACAACAATTACCATCATTTTAGATAAGTCTTGACTATTTTTCTTTTCCTCTTAAGTTCCAAGCCCCAAGTTTTTATACCATCTGCTTCTCCCCACTCTTTGCTTAGTTACGTATATTATAGATAAGTATAGATATAGTTAACTTCTACTTATTCTCTAAGTTATGAGCTTAAAAAATATCAATTCCTTCAAGGAGCTTTCCTTAACTCAAGGCTAGGTTAGCTTTGTCTGAATTTTTCTTTCACAGTAGAGGCACGTTTATTTCTGTTCTATTCTCTACTCAGGCCCCAAAACTTTGACTAATGTGTAGCCCACAGTAGGTATTCAAAGATTTGCTGAGTGAATTCATACTTATATTGATCTTTTTAAAGTGGATTGTCAGACACTTTTGCTGAGAGGGAACGTTGTAGAAGACTTATTTAGTCTCCAGTTCACCCATAGCCCTAAGGTTTAATGTACCTATTATAGGTAGTGAAGCCAAGCCAGGAACTGATCATCTCAAGTGCTAAATAACTGTTTTTACTGTTTTGCCCAGAGGACAAATTTATGTTAACTAGCAGAAAACCTACACTGCATATCCATCCATCCATCTATCCATCCACTCTATGTGGATTGAGTATCTACTATGTATCAAGCATGGGTCTAGTTTCAGAAAACAATGCATAAAATCTCTCTCTTCTTGGAGCTTACAGTCCATATATTTTGGCGACAGGAGTGTGTTGTCAATTTAGAAAACATCCCCAGAGAAAAAAACATGGTCTCTACTTCCAAGGAACTTACAGTCTACTGAGGAACAATCACAAGCACAGAAGTAGCCATAATACCAGTAGAAGGCAATGTGAGAACTAGAAACCAACAATTACGAGAGAGTATAGCATTTCCTTCTTTTTCTATAGTTCCTGAAGGAGCTATCATGTCCTTGTACAATTTCAACTCCTGATCTAATAGTGGAAACATTGCTCAAGCTGATTCATACATCCTGGCCACAGATTATTGTTCTAAGGAAGGAACTTGACCCAAGCTTGGCCATTCTACTTCCTTTCCCAAAATAACATTTTTTTTTTCTTGATAATATCTAAAAGCATGAAAATTTCAAAATAATGCAGAAAAAGTTAAAGTTTATCCTTCATTTTCACATAATCTCACCCTCGAGAAATTATATTCAGTTGGGATGATCATCCAGTACACAATATACAACAGCTATAATGTGTTCTTTTCCTGTGGGCATTTTTTAAAGGTATTTTATTTTTTAAAAAAGTATTTGAAATAATTTCAAATATAAAAATTTGAAAAAATATATGTAGTACTGCAACATGTTCAAGCTGCTGTGAAAGCCACTCAGCCACTTATACCATATGGGAATATATTTATACTGGCTGACCCAATGGTGGTTAAAGTGTCAGTGGCAGATAGAAATGATGGTTGGAGTTTTTGGCAGGCAAGTATTGATGAATCATAGCACAGACCCTTACGATTATGGATCAAAGCCCTACCATTCTCTGCAGATAACTACTCTCCTTTTGAGAAACAGCTTTTCGTTTGTTACTAGGCCTTAGTGGAGACTTCCACCCATAGGCCACTAAGTGACCATGTGGCTTGAGCTGTCCATCATGAACTAGATGTTGTCTGACCCACAGACTCACTCCTTCATTAAATGAAAGTGGTATACAAGAGATCAGGCTCAAGCAGGACCTAAAGGCACAAGTAAGTTGCATGAAGAAGTAGCCCAATGCCTATGGTCTCCACTCCAGGCACATTATCTTCCCTCTGCACCTGTGTCCTCATGGGGTGTTACTATGATGAGTTGATTCAGGAAGAGAAAACTCATGCCTGGCTTACAGATGGTTCTACATGATATGCAGGTACCACTGGAAAGATGGTTGCAGCAGTACTGCAGCCCCATTCTGGGATTTCTCTAAAGGGCAGTGGTGAAGGGAAATGCTCCAATGGGCAGAATTTCAAGCAGTACATCTGGTTGTTCACTTTGCTTGGAAAGAGAAATGGCCAGATATGCAATTGTATATTGATTCATGGGCTATGGCCCATGGTTTGGCTGGATGGTCAGGGACTTGGAAGGAACATGATCACAAAATTGATGACAAAGAGGTATGTGGATAGACTTCTCTGAATAGGCCAAAGAAGCAAAGATCTTTGTGTCTCATGTGAATGCTCACCAAGGACAGACACTGGCAGAAGAGGAGTTTAACATTCAAGTGAATAGGATAACACATTCTGTGGACACCAGTCATCCTTTTTCTACAGCCCCTCCTGTCATTGTCCAGTGAGCTCATGAATAATGAACAAAGTGGCTATGGTGTCAATGGTAGTGGTTATGCATGGCCTAGCAATATGGACTTCTGGTCATCAAGGCTGACATAACTACAGCCACTGCTGAATTCCCATTTTGCCAGTAGCAGAGACCAACACTGAGTCTTTGATATGGAATCATTCCTTGAAGTGATCAGCCAGTAACAGAAACCAACACTGAGTCTATGATATGGAATCATTCTTTGGAGTGATCAGCCAGCAGCTGGGTGGTGTGTTGATTGTATCTGACCACTTCTATCATGGAAAGGGCAGCCTTTTTTTCTTACTGGAATAGATGCTTACTCTGGATATGGATTTGCCTTCCATATCCAATGCTTCTGCCAAAACTACCATCCATGGACTTATAGAATACTTTATTCACTGTTAGGGTATGTAACACATCATAGCTGCAGATTATGGGACTCACTTCATAGCAAATGATATGTGGTAATGGACATATGCTCATGGAATTACTAGTTTTACCATGTTCCCCTTCATCCTGGGACAGCTAGATTGATAAAACAATAGAGTGGCCTTCTAAAGACTCATTTATGGTGCCAGCTAGGTTGCTATACCTCTCAGGGTTGGGGCAATGGTCTCCGAGAGGCTGTATATGTTCTAAACCAGCATCCAATATATGGTGCTGTTTCCCCAATAGCCAGGATTTATGGGTCCAAGAATCAAGGTGTGGAAATGGGAGTGGCACAACTCACTGTTACGCCTAGTGATCCAGTAAAAAAATTTGCTTTCCATCTCTGAAACCCAATGCTCTGAGGGTCTGGAGGTATTACTCCCAAAGGGATGAATACTCCCTCTGGAGACACAATACTTGTTCCATTGAACTGGAAGTTAAGAATGTCACTTGGCCATTTTGGGCTCCTCATACCTAGGCACAGAAGGAAATAATTATTTGTCTGGTGTGATTGCTTCTGATTTCCAATGGGAAAATGGATTGATATTACCAAATGGAGGTAAAGAAGAGTATGTCTGGAATACAGGAGCTTCCTTAGAATATTTCTTAGTACTACCATGTCCTGTTATTAAAGTCAATGGAAAACTACAGCAACATAATTGTGATATTACTACTAATGGCCCACACCTGTCAGGAATGAAGGTTTGGGTCATGACATTAGGCAAAGAACCATGATCTGCTAAGGTACTTGCTGAAGGCAAAGGGAATATGGAATGGGTGGTGGAAGAAAGTAGTCCTAAATACCAGTTGCAGGAATGAGGACTGCGATTGTTATGAGTATTTCTTCTTTGTATGTATGCATCAAATGTTTTTATTTTTCAGTTATGAAATGTAAGATATAAACAGACTACTGTTAAGGAGAAAGGGGATAAAAGCCAGGAACTCGGACAGAAGAGTAGTCAGCCCCAGAGTTACAGGTGAGGAGAGGAAACTCAGGCCCTCCCAGAGTAGCAGGCCGGAAGAGTAGGAGAAAGGGGATAAAAGCCAGGAACCTGGACAGAGGAGCAGTCAGCCTCAGGGATAAATCAGGGACGCCCAAAGCAACAGACCAGAAGAGCAGGAGAAAGGGGATTAAAAGCCAGGAAGCCAGACAGAGGTACAGTCAGCCACAGGGACCCAGGTGGGGGTGATACGAGAGGTCTCCAACAGCAAGACAAACTTGT
>NW_006921591.1:1495291-1499920 GCF_000298275.1 Orycteropus afer afer
GACATTTGACTGCTAACCAGAAGGCTGAGGATTCAAACCCACCAGCCACTCCTTAGAAGAAAGGTTGGGCAATCTACTTCCGTAGTGATACCACCTCAGAAACCCAAGGCGGGGTCACTATGAGTCAGGGCTGGCTTGATGGCACATACCAACAATAATGTGTTTTTGGTTGTGCACGTGTTAGTTGTATCAGGTTAGGCAGAAGTCTAACTTTATAATTGTCTTTATTTAGAGATTATGTATGGTATAAGGTTATGCATACAGGTGCCAAGTTGATAAGGGATGGACTGCGATAGTTCAGGTTGTGTGTCAACTTGTCTGTGCCATGATTCTCAGTGGTTTAGCAGTTATGATGTAGTCATTCCCATAATGATATCTGATGTAATATAATCACTTGCATGATGAGATCTACTATAAGCAGCCAATCAGTTGAAAGAGAGTTTCCTCAGATCTGCTATAAGCAGCCAATCAGTTGAAGGAGAGTAGTGAGGTTGACGTGGGATGTGGCCTGCTTCCAATATACATGGACATCCTGGCAAAGCTGTCTGACATTCTGCTTGGTCTGGATCCTGCATCTGACTCAGCACCATCTGACCTCCAGTTCTTGGACTTGAACCATTGACCTGTCATATTGTCTGCCAATCTCAGAATAGTTGCCTTCGCAACCTGTGAGCCAACCACCTGCCTTTGGGATTTGTCAGCCTCCAAAACCAGCAGCATTTTGTATTGCCTGCAATCTTGGGTTCATCAGATCCTGCAGGTACATGTGTCAGGACAAGACTCCAGCTTGATGTCCGACCCACAGACTTGGGACTTGCTAATGTCTACAACTGCATGAGCCATTTCCTTGAGATGTTTTTTTTCTTTCTCTCTCTCTCTCTCTCTCTCGTCTCCTCTGTCTCTCTCTCTCTCTCTTAGCTTCGCTGGTTTTACTTCTCTAGAGAATGTCAGCCTAAAACAAGTACTAAATGAATTCTACATCTAGATTCTCCTTTCCCGATATTATTTGTCATTTGCTCTCTCTTCAAGTCATTTGAAAGCAAGTTATATTCATCATGGCCTTTCATCTCTAAATACTTCAGGATATCTATTTTAACAATAAGAATATTCTCTTATATTGCCATAGTGAAGTTATCAACTTCATAAATTTAAACTGATACAATATTTTCATCTAACCTATTGTCTATATTTCAGATTTTTTAGTTTCCCTAATAATGTCTTTTATTGCATTCTTCCTTTCTAGTTTAGGATTCACTTTAGGATCAGATATTGCATTTAGTTGTCATGTGTCCATAGTGTTCCTTAATTTGGAAAATTTTCACAGACTTTCTTTGTAGTCTGTAACATTTACTTTTTAAAATTTTAATTTAAATAGAAAGTTCCTCATTTCATGTTCATCTGATAGGTCCTTGCAATTAGATTGAGGTTATATATTCTCTACCAGAATACTAAGAGCTTTGGTGGTATAGTGGCTAAAGCATTTGACTGCTAACCAGAAGGCTGGCAGTTCAAACCCACCAGCCACTCTGCAGAAGGATGGTTGGGCAACCTATTTCTGTAGTGATACTGCCTCACTATCAGTCTGATATGACTGAATGGCAGTGTTTTTGAGACCAGAATACTACACAGGTGATGCTGTATTTGTTTTATAGTTTCACTTCTGGAGGAAATGCATAAAAATTGTGTGAATCATAAGCATACAACTTGACTTTTGCATATCTATATATCCATGTATATAAGTTCAAGATCAAGATCTAAATATTTTCATCAGTTCAAAATTTTCTTGTGCCTCTTCTGAGTCAATGCCTACTCCTACTCCCACCCCAAGGTATACCAAAAATTAAAAAAAAAAAGGAAAAACCCAAACTCACTGCCACTGAGTCAGATCCAACACATAGTGACCCCTCCTTGGGTTTCTGAGGTGGTATCACTGTGGAAGTAGATTGCCCAACCTTTCTTCCAAGGAGTGGCTGGTGGGTTTGAACTACCAGCCTTCTGGTTAGCAATCAAATGCTTTAGGCACTCCATATTAATGCCTGCTTGTTACAACTATGTGTTAATATTTCATGTTATTGGATTTAATATAAATGGAATAATAATGTTAGTACTATTTTATGTGTGACCGTTTTAATTTAAAATAATGTTTTTGAGATTCTATATTGTTGTTTGTCCTAGTAGTTGTTTCTCCTTGTTGTATGAACATATTAGATTTGCTTATCCATTCTCCTGTTGAATATTTTCAGTTTTTGGCTATTATTTATAACATTTTATGAATATTCTTATACAAGTCTTTTGTGGATATTTATTTTTTATTTATTTGCTGAAGAGCAAATATGTGTCCTTGAAGACTATGGTGTGCCTAACCTGAACCATGGTGTTTTCAATTGCCTCATATGCATGTGAAAGCTAGACAAGGAATAAGGAATACTATAGATGAGTTGATGCTTTTCAGTTGTGGTGTTGGTGAAGAATATTGAAAGTATCATGGACTTCCAGAAGAACTAACAAATCTGTCCCAGAGAAAGTACATTCAGGATGCTCCTTGAAAGTGAGAACAACTAGACTTCATCTCACCTACTTTGGTCATGCTGTCAGAAGGGACAATTCCCTGGAGAAGGATATCATGCTTAGTAAAGGGGAGGGTCAGCAAAAAAGGGGAAGTCCCTCAACAAAGTGGGTTGACACAGTGACTGCAACTATGGGCTCTGGTATAGTAAGGATTGTGAGGTTGACATGGGATGTGGCATTGTTTCGTTCTGTTGTACATAGTGTCAAGGAGTAGGACCTGACTTGATGACACCTAACAACAACATTTTTAATATATCTTGAGTAATTAACTTCATGTAGAATTGCTAGGCCATTGAGGAAACTTACATTTATATTTATTGTTGTTGTTGTTGTTGTTGTTATTTGCCGTCAAGTCGGCCCCGACTCATAGCGACCCCTCCTTGGGCTTCCGAGGCAGTATCACTACAGAAGTAGGATTGCCCAACCTTCCTTCTGAGGAGTGGCTGGTGGGTTTGAACCGCCAGCCTTCTGGTGAGCAGTCAAGTGCCTTAGCCACTATGCTACCAGAGCTCCTTATATTTATTAGAAACTGCTAAATAGATTTCCAAAGTGGTTTCACAATTTTACTCTCATACCAGGTATTTATGACAATTCCAGCTGTTCTACATAATCACCAATGCTTGGAATTTTCAGTCTTTTAAAATTTTAGCCATTCCAGTGGTTGTGTAGTAAAAATCATTCTTTATGGTTTTCATTTGAATTTCCCTGATGACTAAATATTTTAAGCACATTTTCATATGCTTTTTGGTCGTTTGGATATCTTCTTTTATTGGATGTTTTCTTTTGTGAAATGTCTTTTCACATATTTTGCCCATTTTTAATTTGGTGGTTTGTCTTCTCTTACTAATTTCTAGAAGTTCATTACATATTCTGGATACAGATTATGGTGGATATGTGTGTGTATGTGTGTATGTAGTTATGATACAGACAATTTTTTAACTTTTCCTTTTTTTTTTGTAGTTGCTACAGTCAAAGTGAAGGAAGGCTCACTGCAATTTATATATTTAAATAAAGAATACTTTCTCCCAGTCTGTGGCTTACCTTCTAATTCTCTTAATAGTGTTCTTCCATGAACAAAAGTTTTTCGTTTTGACCAAGTCCAGTTTATCAATTCTTTTTTCTTTTACTTTTTTACCTTTCAAATTTCACAAATTTATCTCAAACTGGAGTCATTGGATATTGAAATGGTTAGTGTGCTTATGTGCTAGTTGAAAAGGTGGAGGTTTGAGTTCAGTCAGAGTTGCCTTGGAAGAACAGTCTGATGACCTACTTTTGGAAAAAAAGACAGCCATTGAAAATGCTATGGTTTTACTGTGACAAACATGGGATCACCAAGAGTTGGAATTGACTAGATGGCAACTGTTTTTTATCTCCAACTAATTTTTGCATGTGGTGAGAGATAAGGGGCAAGGTACTCTCCTGTGTATAATATAGCTCCCTGCCTGTAGCAGGGCTTTACGATCAAAGTACCATGTGACTATGGAGTCTTCTCTCTGCTTTTCTATTGCTCTTCCTGTTATGACCACATTCTCAGGAAAAGTTACCTGGGGAAAATTGGAGGGCATGGAGAAATAGTGCTGTACTTAAAGTTCTTACAAATTACAGTTTTTCTTGCCAGCCCGTAAGGTTGATTAGAGCTCCAGAGCTTTCTCCTTAACCCTACAAATTCTCTCTGGCTCTGGCAGGCTAGATTCTCCACATATATTTGTCCCAAGGTTCAGCAGACACCTCCAGGGAAGAAAGACACTACCAGCCCTGATCTCCTCTCACACAGAAAGGTCTCATCATTCATGAGCACTATGTTCTTTTATATATTTTTGTTTCCACAATGCTCTGATATCTTTTAAAACTATACAATTTTTCTTTTAGATTTTCCATTTATTTCTAGTTGCTAATTGTCAATATCCTAATTAAAACTAGAAACCTAGTTCCATGACTTTCAACTGTTGTTGTTGTTGTTGTTATGTGCCATCGAGTCGGCCCTGACTCATAGCGACCCCTCCTTGGGTTTCCGAGGCAGTATCACTACAGAAGTAGGATTGCCCAACTTTCCTTCCGAGG
>NW_006921591.1:1500035-1502640 GCF_000298275.1 Orycteropus afer afer
GGCACTATGCTACCATAGCTCCTGCTCCTATATAATTCTTAAATATTTTGAGCCAAGCCCTTACTAATGAAACCAAGACCTTTATCTGGAATTATCTTAATGTTCCACAACCCTCTTAAATTTATATATCCTAGATAGGACTCATTATCTTTCCCCATAAATCAGCTTCCAGCTGGAATTTCTTATCTTGGGGAACATTATTCCTATCCACCCTGCCACCCTGGACAGGAGGAGTCCTCCTCCTCTCTCTCTACCCACATCAAAATGAGTTACTAATTTCACTGAAGCTTATCTCTGAAGGTCTCACACATCACCTTCCCTTAATTCCCCTTTCCACTGTTCTGCTTAAGGTCTTCATGATCTTTGGCCAAAACTATTGCCTCTTAACTAAACTCCAGTCTCTCTCTCTGGCCCCAAATTATCTGTCTGACTATTAAGAAATGATCTTTTAAAACAAATATAATTATACAGGCTTTAGCATTCAAGGTCTCTGATAACTTACCCCAAGCTTATGTTTCTAGCCACATGTACAACCATTTATGCTTAGGTGCTCTGGGGGCATCATTCATGTATCTTTTTATAGATGGCATCACTTAGCATGCTAAGTCAACAATGCCAGTGGAATTTTGCAGTAAAGTATTTCTGTTATTCTTTAGTACTCTAGTAGCTCTAGATTGTTCTCTGTTCCCTGTGTGTGTGTTGGGAGCCTTATTCACACCTTTGAATTCTTTTCTCTTCCTACTTAGAATACCATTCCAGTTAAACTGGCAAAATTCTTATTCATACTTTAAACCGAGCTCAGATGACTCTTAGCCATCTTGGGTTTTTGTAACTGTCCCTTAATCTTAACACAAAAAATTAAATTATTTCACCATTTGGGATCACATTATAATTGTTACTTCACATTGTGTTATTGGGATTTGTTTATCTATCTACAGATAGATGTATCTATCTCCTCTGCTAGTCAGTCAGATTTGAGGTAGAAGTTTATGCATTCTTGTGCACTCATCAATATAGCTAAGTAAATCTTTGCTAATTTGAGTTGGAAACAATTTGGGTGGATTGAGGTGTGATCTGATTATTGGGAAATTTGAATATAGGTTTGAAGAATTTTTATTTTCTCCTGTAGGCAGCAGGGGGACATTAGAATTGGGGCTGTGTGGGCAGTAGGTGATGAAATGAACTTTGTCATGCTTAACAAAAATGTGGCAGCATCAAGAAAAGAACAGTCTAGGTATGTGTGGAGGAGGGAAAGACAGCTGGGTTGCCTGTCCAACCTACACCCCTAAATAAGAATCTACCTCCAACATTCAAACATTAAGAACAATCAAGTGGAAGTGTTATTTTTGCAAAAGAAAACAATTAGTCAATTTCTGAGTTGCTTTCATGTTAGGTTTTCAATTTTTAATGTTCCATTTCAATGCTGCAAATGTTGGTTTGTTTAAATCACCCTGTAAGCACATTCATAGATGTTTCTTGATGGCATTGGCTGGCTGGCTCTAGGTGTAAAAAGGGGCTTCTTTATTTATGACATGGCTGAAAATTTTATTTCTTGTGAGGATATGTGGGGGAAATAGGCACCCAGTTCAAGGGCAGGCATAGATGCAGTCTTTGCTTTTCTCCATTGTTGTTACTGTGGTTACCTGCTGTCAATTTTGGTGTGGACCCATGGTAACCTGAAGTAAAATGGAACAAATTGTTGCCTAGTCCTGTGTCATTCCCATGACCAGAGAATCAACCTCACGTGCAGCTACCACTTGTCATTGGAGGCTTGTGTGCTGAACAGATTTCAGAGCAGCTTTCAGACTAAGACTGACTTGGAAGGAAGGCCTGGTGATTTACTTCCAAAAATCAGCCAATGAAAACCACTCTCTTGAAGGGCTCTTATTTCCCTAGCTGTAACCTAATGACTCTCCCAAAGGGCATATAGCCCATGAAATTTGCACATGGCAGTGGTATAAACAACTCCAGCAAGTCATTTTACAACAGAGAATCAGGTCATCCTGGTAATGCATTTGTTCCTTCCCTACTTCCTTATTTGCTCTCTTTGTTTTCTCTTGGTATTTATTTTCTATCTCATTAACCTCATTGCATGTTTCCTTTGTTAAAAGTCACCTCAAATATATTTTGAAAAAAGGCAGGTTATAAATAAAATAAAGAAAAAAATGAAAAAATACCACACTTTGTTTCTGTCATTCTTTTTTTTTTTTTTTTAAATTGTGATTTGGCTGAAGATTTACAGAGCAAATTCACTTTCCATACAGCAGTACACATACACTTTGTCTCATGTCATTGACCACAGTTTACAACAATGCATCAACTCCCTTCCCACTTCCTCCCCATAGTTACCTCTTCCCAGTGTCCATCCCTCCATATACTCCTGCCCCCTGAGCTGTCTCCCTGTGCATAAGCACCCATGATTGTTCTCTCCAACGTGTGTATCTACTTGAGGTAAATGTTTAACTCGCATACCTATATTTTGTTTGGCTGGAAACCACAGGTGTGGGTTCAATTCCAGACATGAAGGGCAGCTAGGGGCCATAGTCTCAGTGGTTCCACGAGGCTCTATCGGACCAGCAAACCTAGTCCCCACCGTTTTTTTTTT
>NW_006921591.1:1502941-1503595 GCF_000298275.1 Orycteropus afer afer
GTATAGTATGTTATGCCAATTGAGCTTGATGTCCCCTGTGACTATGGTCCCAAGGCTACAGGTTCAACTACTTGGTCCCTCTGGGTAGCTGACTGTGACCAAGCAGTGGCCACAACCTTGCCCCTTGTCAGCTCTACTATAAACCTGGGAATTCTAATCATTCACATAAACTTATAGGACCATTGTCTGCTAACCCTATATATGTTCTTGGATACTCCCCATTTCATAGACATACATAATCGTTCAGCCTGTCCACCCATCTATCCATCCAGATACCCATGTTTGCCTTCAATGACAACGCAGTACTGTATGTGCAAAAGGGTTCATATTTGTTGTCTGTACCTCTCATGTACCTCTCTATGTCTTTCTCATCCTCAATGGTGCCAGATTGGTCACTCACATTTGGTACATTGCCCTTCTCTTCACTCAAATAAATTATTATCTCTATCTATCTAACAGCCTTCTCTCCCTTCCCCTCTCACTCCTGGTAACCAACAAAGAAAATTTCCTTCTGTAGATAAACCTTTCCTTAACTTTTTTTTTTTTTTTAATTATGATTTGGCTGAAGATTTACAGAGCAAATTCACTTTCCATACAGCAGTACACATACACTTTGTCTCATGTCATTGACCACAGTTTACCACAATGCAACAG
>NW_006921591.1:1510450-1518429 GCF_000298275.1 Orycteropus afer afer
TCCCTTGTTTCTACCACTTTATCCTGCTTCTTTGTGTGGACTGTGATGGTCTGTTGTTTCTGAGGCATCATGGCATTATTGTATTTAGATCTCTGTTAACTGTTTGTGAAGAGCTGCCAAGGGTGATTCAGGCTCTTCTTGGCGTTTTTCTATGGTTGGCTCATTGGTGGAGAAGGAGGTAGTGGCTTTCCCTCAGTAAGTGAAGTTGCAGGAGCTGTGGTTGTAGTTGTGTCTTATGGGGACTGTTGTTGTCTTCCACTCAGTTAGACACAAATTACAATTGAATAACCATTAAAAAAAAAAAAAACAAAAAACCATGGATGAAAAACACACCATGTAATCACACAGTAACAGTAACTAACAAAAGAATAAAGGGAAATAAGGAAGAAAAAACAAGAAAACCTGCAATATCTGGGGATAGGGATTAAGAAAAAAAGTAAGGAAGGAGAACAATAACTGAAGGAAAAAAGTGGGAAAAATGAAAAAATAAAAACAAGGAACAGGGTTAGTTATGAGAAAAAAGGGGGAAAAGAAAAAAAAAAAAAACCTTAAATTGAATAAAATAAAATAACATTTCAACCAGGCACAGGGGGAAAAAAAAATGCTGAAAACTAGGACCTGGTAGGGTTAGATCAAGAATAATAATTAAAAAGACAAAAGTATTAATAATGTTAGTTGTTTTAAAACAGACAAATACAAGCAAACTAATCACCAGAAAAAAGAAAGTGTAAAAGAAAAAAACAAAAATAAAAAAAGAATAAAAAATTGGTGGAGGACAGGGCAGGGCACCTAGGCTCCGTCTGAGCACACAGACTGTGATGGAGTTCCTGTGGGCCCAGAAGGTATGTGGGTGTGGGGGAGGCCACGCCTTCTTTCACCAAGTGGGTGTGGGGTATAAGAATAAGAAGAGGAATGTTGTACCTTTTCAGTCTTGCAGATCCCGAGTGTCCTTGGGGTTGCTGGAAAGCAGAACGTGTTCTTAAGCCCCAAGAATCTGTGCGAGTGCTGTCTCTTTAAATATCCAAAATAGTGAAGCCTCTTTTTAAACTTTTAAAATGGTGGCACCCTCCGGACTGGCAAAAGTTCACAGTTCAGCTCACCTTTCTCTTCACCTTCTCCATTTGCTCCCCAGCCACCATGCACAGTCCTCCGTGCAATCCCTGGCTAGCAGGGTGATTTTTAGGTTAATTCTTAGGTCCTACCACCACTAGGGAATCTCCAAGCTGTCTGTGCCATCAGGATCGCTCAGAATCACTGCCAGACCTCAGCTCTGTATGTCTCCTTTTTTTATGTTTTCTCGCAAATTCTTCTGCTAGTTGGGATTTAGTCCACTTCTGTATCCTTCCCTTCAAGGCTCAGGAGTCCAAGATTATCTCTTGTGTCTGTGTTAATTGGTTTCCCTTTTCTTTGTTGAAGAGGGTCTGTGCAGTCTTTCTGCCTAGTCTGCCATCTTGCCAGAATTTTGTTTCTGTCACACTTTTTAAAAAATTTTTTGAAAGCAATACATGTTTATTATAGAAGTTTTATGCAAGATTGGAAGGTATTAAGAAGAAAGCAAAAGCTTTCAGTGGATATATATGAGAGCAACTCTTGAGTATATCCTTAGTAATGTAATGACTCCTCTACTCATCTATCAGCTTGTCATACTGTGGTGGCTTGCATGCTACTGTGATGCTGGAATCTATGCCACCAGTATTTGAAATACCACTAGGGTGATCCATGATGGACAAGTTTCAGGGGAGCATCCAGACTAAGACTAGGAATGACTTGGCTATATAATTCTAAAAAAAAAAAATTGACCAGTGTAAATCTTATGAATAGCAGTGAAACATTGATACTGTGACAGAAGATGAGCTTCTCAGGTTGGGAGTCACTAAAAACATGACTAGTGGAGAGCTGCTTCCTGATGTGGCATAGCTCAAAATGAGAAGAAACAGCTGCAAATATCAATTAGCAATCAGAGTGTGAAGTGGGCAAAGTATAATCTAGAAAAATAGGAAGTTGTAAAAAATGAAATGGAACATATAAAGATGAATGTCCTAGGCATTCATAAGCTGAAATGGATAGATACTGGTTATTTTGACTCAGAAAATCATAAAGTCTACTATTCCAGGAATGACAGAGAAGAATAACATCCCATTCATTGTTAAAAAGGACATTTCAAGGTCTATGCTTAAGTACAACACTGTCAATGATAGAATAATATCCATATACCTACAAAAAAAGACCAGTTATTATAAGTATTTTTCAAATTATGCATGAACTACAAATGCCAAAGATGAATAAATTAAAATTTTTATTAACTTCTGTTTGAAATTGATCAAACATGCAAATCAAGGTGCACTGGTAATTACTAGTGATTGCAGTGCAAAAGTCGGAAGCAAAGAAGAAGGATTGGTAATTGGAAAATATGGCCTTGATGATAGAAATGATGACAGAAATTGCACAATAGAATTTTGCAAGACCAAAGACTTATTCATTGAAAATATTGTTTTTCTACAACATAAATGGCTACTATACATGTGGACCAGATGGAATACACAGAAATCAAACCTACTACATCTGTGGAAAGAGATACTGGAGAAGCTCAATATCATCAGTCAGAAAAAGGACTGGGGCTGATTGTCAAACAGCCTATCAAATGCTTCTATGCAAGTTCAAGATGAAGTTGAAAAAATTAAGACAAATCCATGAGAGCCAAAGTATGACCTTGAGTGTATCCCACCTGAATTTAGTGAGCATTTCTAGAACAGATTTCAGACAGTTCAATAACATTAATGACCAAAGACCAGACAAGTTGTAGGATGACATCAAGGATATCACACAAGAAGAAAAAGGCAATAAAAAGACCGGAAAGAAAAGAAAGAACAACATGAATGTCAGAAGAGAATCTGCAACTTGCTGTTAAATATAGAGTAGCTAAAACATATAGAAGAATGATAGAGTAAAAGTGCTGACTAGATTTCAAAGTGCAGCTTAAGAAAACAAAGTAGAGAATCATATTGAAATGTGCAAAGTCCTGTAGTTACAAAATCAAAAGAAAGAATTGAAGAAAAAAATTCAAGCCTTGAGTGGCAATCCTGAAGGATTCTATGGGCAAGATATTGAATGACACAGGAAGCATCAAAAGTAGATGGATGGAATACACAGAATAACTGTACCAAAAAGAATTGGTCGATGTTTAACCATTTCAAGAGGCAGCATATGATCAAGAACTGGTAGTATTGAAGGAGAAATTCCAAGCTGCACTGAAGGCATTAGTGAAAGACAAGTCTCCAGGAATGGACAAAATACCAATTGAGACATTTCAACAAAGAGATGCAATTCTGGAAGTGCCCATTTGTGTATGCCAAGAAATATGGAAGACAGCTACCTGGCCAACCTACTGGTAAAGGTCCATATTTGTGCCCATTCCAAAGAAAGGTGATCCAACAGAAGGTGGAAATTATTGAACAATATCACTAATATCACATGCAAGCAAAATTTTGCTGAAGATAATTAAAAAAAGGTAGCAGCAGTGTATCAAGAGGGAACTGCCAGAATTCAAGCTGAATTCAGAAGAGGAGTTGGAACAGGGATATCACTGTTGATGTCAGATGAATCTTGAGTGAAAGCAAACAATACCAGAAAGATATTTACCTGTACATAGACAAAGTGGCAGTCATTTGAACAGAACAAGGGGAGATTGTATGGTTTGAAATCAAGAAATGTGTGTATCAGGGTTGTATCTTTTCACCATACTTATTCATCTCTATTCTGTGTAAAATAATCCAAGAATCTGGAGTATATGAAGAAGAATGTGTCATCAAGGAAGACTCATTAACAACCTGAATTATGCAGATAACACAACCTTGCTTACTGAAAGAGAAGACTCAAAGTACTCACCGATGATAAAAATAGTACAGTCTTCAGTGTGGATTACACTTCAAAATAAAGAAAACAAAAATCCTCACAACTGATCCAATAAGCAACATTATGATAAATGGAGAAAAGAGTAGAAATTGTCAAAGATTTAATTTTTCTTGGATCCACCATCAATGCCGTGGAAGCAGCAATCAGGAAATTAAATGACACATTACATTGGGAAGATCTTCTGAAAAAGACCTCTTTAAAGTGTTAAAAAGCAAAGATGTCACTTTGAGGACTAAGGTGCACCTGACACAAACCATGGCATATTCTACTGCCTCATATCCATGTGAAAGCTAGACAATGAATAAAGAATACCTAAGATGAATTGATGCATTTGAATTACGGTCTTGGTGAAGAATATTGAATATATCATAGATTGACAGAAGAACGAACAAATCTGTCTTCTGGGAAGTACAGCTAGAATGCTCCTTAGAAGCAAGGAAGGTGAGACTTCATCTCTTGTTCTTGGGATGTGCTATCAAGAGGGACCAGTTCCTGAAGGATATCATGCTTTTAAAGTAGAGAGTCAGAGAAAAAGAGTAAGACCCTCAACTAGATGGATTGACACAGTGGCTACAGCAATAGGATCAAACATAGCAAAGATTATGAGGATTGCATAGGCCCAGAGAGTGTTTCATTCTGTTGTACATAGGGTCGTTATGAATCAGAACTAACTTGATGGTACCAAATAGCAACAATGTTATGGCTTGGACCATAGGATATGTGCATTTTCAACTGTATGAGAAAATGCCACATTTTCCAAAATGGTTGTTATAGTCCCATTGGCAGAGGGAATGTACCTACCCATTAATAACAGAAGAAGATTCCTATTGCCCACACCTTCACGAATACTTAACACTGATTGATTTTCAAAGTTTTTCCAATGTGGAGATTGTGAAAAGATATCTCATTGTGGGTTTAATTTGCATTTCTTTCTTTGTTAATGATGTTGAACATCTTATATGTTTGTGGGCCATTTGTATACTTGTTTCTGTGTAATGTTTGTTATAGCTTTTGTCCATTTCTGTGTTAGATTTTTCTTTCCATATTGCTTAGTACAAAATCTGGATTTCAATCCTTAGGCTGTGTTCTCTAGAGAAGCAAAACCAGTGAAGCTTATATGTGTATGTGTGTACATAGTGAGAGAGAGGGGGAAAAAAAATCTCAAAGAAATGGCTCATTGCTGTAGTTTTCCATTGACTTTAATCCCAGGGCATGGTAGTACTAAGAGATATCTTAAGGAATCTTCTGTACACCAGACATACCCTTCTTTACCTCCATTATGTAATTTCAATCAAATTTCCACTTGGTAATCAGGATCAATCACACCAGACAAAGTACAACTCCCTTTTTGCCTGTTTATCCAAAGGCATAAGGACCCCAAAATGGCTGAGTGACATTCTTAACTTCTAATTCACTAGACTCAGTATTGTGTCTCCAGGTGCAAGTATTACTCCCATTGGGAATAAGACCTCAAGACCCTCAGACCATAGGTTGCAGGGACAGGAAGCGAAAATGTTTTGAATGGTAACTAGGAGTAATAGTGAGTAGTGCCAGTTCCATTTTCACCCCTTGTTTCCTGGACTCATGAAACTGGCTACTGGGGAAAAAGCACCATATACTGGATGCTGGTTTAGCATATACTGCCTCTTGGAGACCATTGTCCCAATACTGCAATGTATTGCCACATAGGTGGCACCATAATGTGTCTTTAGAAGGCCATTCTATTGTTCTGTCAAGGCGGCTGTATTAGGATGATGGGGAACATGATAAGACAAGTGAATTCTTGAACATGGGCCCACTGCCATAGTTAATTTGTTGTGAAGTGAGTCCTTTGACCCAAGGTGATGCTGTGTGGGATACTATGATGGTGGATATAGCATTTTGTAAGTCCAAGCATGATAGTTTTGGCAGATGCAATGGTTTCACATTGTAGACTCAGTGTTGTCTGGTGCTGGTAGATTGGAACTTAGCAGTAGCTGTAGCCAAGTTGGTCTTGGTGAGTGAAAGTCCATGTTACTGAGCCCTTGCATAACTTCTATTCCTGCCACTCTGATCACTTTGTTCATCATTCATTGGACAATGACAAGAGTGACAGAAAGTGTCATCCTATCCACTTGATTTTTAAAATCCTCCTCTGCAAAGTCACCCTTTAGTGAACATTCACCTGAGACACAAATATCTTCATGTCTATGGCCCATTCAGGGAGTTCTATCCATATACCTCTTCCCCATACCTCTTTGTCATCATTTTTCTAATCATGTTCCTTCCAATCTCTGATCATCTACCCAAACCATTGGCCACAGCCCATGAATCAGGATATAATTGCACATCTGGTCATTTTCCTTCCAACCAATGTGAACAACCAGATGCACTGCTTGAATTTCTGCCTGTTGGGAGGATTTCTCTTAACCATTGTCTTTTAGAAAAGTCCCAGGAAAGGACTACAGTGCTGCTGCTACCACTTTTGAGTGGTGCTTGCATATCATGCAGAACCATATGTAAACTAGGCATGAGTTTTCTCTTTCTGAGTCAACTGATTATAAAGAACTCTCCATGAGGCTATAGGTGCAGACTAGGAGGAGGAAAATAATGTCATTAGAGTGAAGACCATAAGCATTTGGGCCACTTCCTCATGCAACTTACTTGTGCCTTCAGGTCTTACTTGAGCCTGATCTCTTATATACCACTTCCATTTAATGAAGGTGTGCTGCTGTACACATCCAACTTTATGAGTCTGTGGGCCAGACAACACTCACTTCATGATGGGTAGCTCAGGCTGAACGGTGATTTGGTGTCCCATTGTTAGGCATCCAGTCTCTACTACAGTTCAGTATCAAGCCAAAAGCTCTTTCTCAAAAGGAGAGTAGTTATCTGCAGAGGATGGCAGGGTTTTGGTCCAATATCTTCAAGGTTTGAGCTGCGATTCAACAATAGGGTCCTACCAAAGACTCCAACAAGAATCTCTATTGGCTACTGATATTCATGCACCATTGGGTCAGCTGGATCAATGGCCCAAGTAGCAGAGAGGCTTTCAGGGCTGTGTGAACCTGTTGCAGTACCTTCCTGTGTTCCGGGCCCCACTTACAACTAGCTGCTTTTTGAGTCACTTGATAAATAGTCCAGAGTTTCACCTTCAAATGAGGGATATATTGCCTCCGAATTCCAAAGAGGTCCATCAGAAGTTGTGCCTCCTTTTTAATGTGGAAGGAGCAGATGCAATAACTTATCTTTCGCTTTCATAGGAATGTCTCAACATACCCCACATTACTGGACACCTAGAAATTTTCCAGAGGTAGAAAGTGCCTGAATTTTTGTTGGATTAATTTCTCACCCTCTAGCATGCAAACGCTATGCTAATAAGTCTAGAATCATTGAAACTTTTTCCTTACTAGGTCCGATCAGCCTAATATCATCAGTATAATGGACCAGTGTGACGTCTTGTGGAAGGGAAAGGTGATCAAGGTCCCTGTGAACTAAATCATGACATTGTGCTGGCACGTAGATATAGCCCTGAGAAAGGACCAAATGTGGATGTGATGAGTATCCTCTCCCTTGCAACCTTCAAGTCCTTGATGGTGGCAGTAATCTCTGCAATGTCTCCAGAAATGTGGTATTGCTTTTGGTTTACTACTTTCCTAGATAGATATAGTTCTAATGGCTTCCACTTGGCTTTTCCTATCATAATAGCTCTTATTCCTCATATCAGGAAGCCACTGTGGGGGTTCTGCTGTTTATTTCAATTATGCATTCTGGAACGCAAGAAATCACTACAGAAGGGGTTTGGGGACACACTAGACCTGCTGTGAGGTGGGTCTGAGCTAAAACTCCATCAATAATTTTACCTCCATAAGCCCCACTCTGAGTAGTGGACCATAGCAACCTCTCCTAGTATTTATACTTCCTTAAAAGACTGGAAGTAGAAATTCCATTTGATCCTACAATTCAACTTGTAGGTATATATCCTAAAAAGGCCTGTGGCATGAGTAGATATATGCACACCCACGTTCTTTGCAGCTTTATTTGTTGTTGTTGTTGTTAAGTGCCATCGAGTCATTTCCGACTCATAG
>NW_006921591.1:1519887-1524159 GCF_000298275.1 Orycteropus afer afer
TTAGTCTATCATTAAAGGACAGATATTGTATGAGACCCCTATTATAAAGAAGTCAAGAAAAAGTCTTCACACAAAATGAAACAGCCAATGATTCTGCATGCTTATTTGTATGTGCAGTAAGAATATCTGGGTATATAGTAGAGCTTCCAAGTGACAAGGTTGTAGTGGCTTCTTGGCTACAGCCAGCCACGCAGAGGGAGAGAGTGGTTGGAACTGTGGGCTTGAGACAATGGTTGCCATGGATATCAAGCTCAACTAGCATAACATACTCCACAAAAACTTTGTTTACATCCTACTTTGGTGAGTAGCAACTGGGGTCTTAAAAGCTTACAAGTGGTCATCTAGATGCAGCGATGGGTCTCTCCTCATCCAGAGCAAAGAAGAACGAAGGAAAGCAAAGGCACATGGAAACAATTAGTCCAATGGAATAATAGACCATGTGATCCTCAGCCTAAGTGACCATGAGACCAGAAGAACTAGATGGTACCCAGCTACCATGGTCAACTACTTGGAGAGAGATTGGTGCCAGAGATCCTGGATCAAGTGGGAGAACAATGTGGAATAAAACTCAAAACCATTAAAATAGACCAGGTTTGCTGGTTTGATAGAGCCTGGTCAGACCCATGAGCCTATGGGCGCTAGTTACCCTTCAGGTCTGGAACTGAATTCAGTCCTGTGGCTTCCAGCCAAACAATAGACAGGCAAATAGGGTGAACATTTATATCAAGTATATACAATCCTTGAAGCAATCAATCAGTCATAGAAGAACAGAAGGGCACTGTTTGTACAGGGACATAACTCAGGGGGCAGGAGTGCATGGGAGGGAAGGACACAGGGAAGAGGTAACTACAAGGAGGAAGTAGGAAGAGACCTGTTACACCATGCAGAATTGCAGTCAATGTCATGAAACAAAATGTATATGGACTTCTGTATGGAAAATGAATTTGCTCTGTACTTTCACCCAAATCTCAATTAAAAAAAAAATTTCTTTGATGGTCACCCTGGGGTGGGAGAAAGGAGAGTAAACCATTAATTAGATGGTAGACACATATTAACTTGGGTGAAGTAGAAAGTAATATACAATGAGGAGCTCAGCAAACAATGATCAAGGCAAAGAAAGACATGGGGAGGACTACAAGAATTAAAGACATTAAAGGTAAATACTATTATTTACACAATCCTGCAACAGCATAATAACAATAATCTGTGAGTGAATACATAAATAGACACACAAGCTGAACAGGTGTGGAGAACAGAAAGGGGCTTTACCATGAATACATATAGGTTTGACAGGTTATTTCTACATATATATTTCCATATGCTGCAAGTATTCATGAATATAGTCAGATCATACAGGGGAAAAGTTATGAAAACTCTTAGCCACAACCAAAAACCTTGGAGGAATGAATTTCTGGGCTTGGGTATTCAGGACCATAGTCTTGGGGAATTCCAAAGTCAATTGGAACAACATAGATCTCATTGTATTTTGATCACTAGTGACTGGGGTCTTAAAAGCTTGTTAGAGACCACCTAAGGTGCAACAATTGGTCTCTTTAGAGCAAAGAAGAGTGGTGAAAATCAAAGACTCAAGGAAACAATTAGTCCAAAGGACTAATGGACCACATGAACCTCAGTGTTTATGAACCTAAGGCCAGAAGAACTAGATGGTGCCTGGCTATCAACACAGACCACTCTAAAGAGGATCACATTGGAAAGTTCTGAATAGAGTGGGAGAAAAGTGTGGAGCAAAACTCAAAATTATATAAAAAAAGACCAAGTGTACTGGTTGGATAAAGACTGGTGGAAGAAGAGTTGATGCCTTTGAGTTGTGGTGTTGGTGAAGAACACTGAAAATACCATAGACTGCTAGAAGAACTGACAAAATCTGTCCTGGACTAAGTGCAGCCAGAATGCTCCTTGGAAGTGAGAATGGCCAGGCTTCATTTACCTACTTTGGTTATGTTGTCAGAGGAGACCATTCCCTGGAGGAGGATATTATGTTTGGAAAAGTGGAGGATCAATGAAAAAGGGGAAGACCCTCAATGAAATGGATTGACACAGTGGCTGCAATGATGGGCTCCAGTATACCAAGGATTGTGGGGCTGGCACAAGACTGGGCAGGGTTTCGTTCTGTTATACATAGGGTCACTGTGAGTCAGAGCCAACTCAACGGAACCTAAAAACAACAACGACAACATGACCCTTAATCAGCCTTTGGACCTGGAACTGAACTCACCCTCGAGGCTCAATTTTCAGCCAAAAAATGGACAGATCTATAAAGTGAACAATAATACCATACAGGTACACATTGCTTAGAACAATCAACCATTCAAGATCAAAAGGGCAGTAATTGCCCAAGGACAAAATCCAGAAGGCAGGAAGGGTTAGGAAAGAAAGAAGAATGGAAAAAGAAACAGGGAGGAAGTAGGATAAGTGATGAGAGGATTGAGTGATTGAGGGGATTGCAATCAATGACATGAAATGAAATGTGTATGAATTATTGAATGAAAACTGATTTGCTCTATAAACATTCACCCCAATCACAATAAAAAGTTAAAAAAGAAAAAAAGGAGAACATGCTTTCACTTTGATTTTGTTTCATATTAATGTAGCTTCACTAGCTTTATTTTTGTTAATATTTTCCATAAAGCTTTTTCCAACCTTTTTGTATCCTTAAGTTTTATTTACATGTACTCGTAAAGAGCACAGAACCAGCTATTAAAATATTCTTATAATCTTTATTTATTAGTAAGCATTCAATCCATTTATATATATATATATATATATATATATATGTGTGTGTGTGTGTGTGTGTATATACATATATATATATATATATATATATATATATATATATATATGTGTGTGTGTGTGTGTGTGTATATACATATATATATATAAATTTTTATTGTGATATGGGTTAACATTTACAGAACAAATTCACTTCCATACAGCAGCTCACATACACTTTATTTCCTGACATTGACTGCAATTTCGCACAATGCAACAGCTCCCCTCACATTTCCTCCTCATAGTTACCTCCTTCTGTGTCCTTCCCTCCCATGCACTCTTGCCCCCCTGCAGATGTTTCCCTGTGCATACACAGCCCTTCTGTTCTCCCATGATTGTTCTCTCCAAAGAGTGTACTTAATGCAAAAATTCTTCTCATATGTCTGTCTTTTGTTTGGCTGGGAGCCACAGGAGTGGGTTCAGTTCCAGATCTGAAAGGCAGCTAGGGGCCATAGTCTCAGGGGTCCACCAGGCTCTATCAGACCAGCAAACCTGGTCCCTCTTTTTATTTTATGATTTTTAGATTTTGTTCTGCACCATTCTCCCACTCCATGCAGGATCTCTTACATAGATCCCCCTCTGATTGGTTGACAGTGGTAGCTGGGCACCATCTAGTTCTTCCGGTCTCATAGTTGTATAAGCTAAGGATCACATGGTGTACCAGTACCTTGGACTAATTGTTTCCATGTGTCTTTGGTTTTCTTCATTCTTCTTTGCTCTGGACAAGGAGAGACCCATTGTTTCATCTAGATGGCCACTTGCAAGCTTTTAAGATCTTAATTGCTACTCCCAAAGTAGGATGTGGAACAATGTTTTTTGTGTAGTACGTGTTACCAATTGAGCTTGATGTCCCCTGCTACCATGGTCCCGAGCCCACAGGTCCAATTACTCTCTCCTTCTGGGTAGCTGGTTGAGGTTCGTATTTTCCATCAGTCCTTTGGACCAAATGTTTCCTTCAGTACTCTTCTTACTCCAGATGGGGAGAGGTCAATAATTTTATCTTAGGCAGCCGCTCACAAACTTCTATGACTCCAGTAGCTATTCCAAAGTAGGATATAGAAAACCATCTTTAAGGATTATGTTATGCCAATTGAATTTAGTGTCCCCAAGACTATGGCCTGAGCTTTCAGTCCTAATGACATTCTGTCAAGGTGTTTGGTTATGGCTAAGAAATTTTCAAACTTTGCTCCCTGTATGCTATATTATATTCATGGATGCATTTGTAGCATAGGTAAATACATAAATAGAACTATCCTCTGTCAAACCTATATATATTTGTGGGTATAATCCCATTCTGCTTCCCACACCTGTTCAATTTGTGTGGATATGTATCCACTCATAGATTATTGTTAATACAATTTTACAAGATCATTTATGTATTAGTATTTACCTTTTTTTTCTTTTTTTAACTGGTGATTTGGGTGAAGATTCACAGAGCAAATTCACTTTCCATACAGCAGTTCACATATACTTTGTCTCATG
>NW_006921591.1:1546997-1554413 GCF_000298275.1 Orycteropus afer afer
TGTCCTCTGTGCCATCAGGGTTGCTCAGTCTGCTGCCAGACCGCAGCTCCATGTGTCTCCTTTTTTGGTATTTTCACGAAATTCTTCTGCTAGTTGGGGTTTAGTCCACTTTTGTATCCTTCCCTTCAAGGCTCAGGGGTCCAAGATTATCTTCTGTATCTGTGTTAGTTGGTTTTCCTTTTCTTTGTTAAGAGGGTCTGTGCAGTCCTTGCGCCTAGTTCACCATCTTGCCGGAACTCTTCTCTCTTTAAATAATTTATAGAATTTTCTAGTGAAGACATCTGGGCCTGGAGTTTTCTTTGTGGGAAAGTTATTAAATACAGATTCAAATTTTGCACTGAATTTTGCAGTCTGCCATTACCAGAAGGGGACTCTATCTGTAGCCTCATTATAGAAAGTCACTCTCATTGGCTAAAAATTCCAGGTTTTTAATTATTTCTTTTAACAAAGAGACACAATAGAATATAGTGGTCAAGAACATTGTCTCTGAAATAAGAATGACGTGATTTAAAATCAGACCCTATTTACTGTGTTAATGTGAGCAAATTATTTAGCTTCCTGTTTAGCATTCTTATGTGTAAAATAAACATGTTAATAGTGCATATCTCATTGTGATCTTGAAGATTAAATGGGTTAATACAAGAAAAGTCCTTAGAACATTTTTAGTGTCATTATAGACACTATATAGGTAGGTGCTAATTTCTATTATTGACAATGTAATCTTAACATATTCTTGTTTCTATTAAATCAATTGAGAAGACACTTTTAATTTAATTTTTTCCTTTGAAATTAATTTGTTTTTTCTTCTTGGTTGCTTTTATGATTGACTCTTTGTGTTTAGTATTTTCCAGTTTAATTATATATCTCAGGATGTGCTTTTCTTTATCTGTCCTCTCTTCTTTTTAAATCTGTGGATATGATTAATCTATCAGTTCTTGAAAGTGCTTAGCCTTTTTTTCAATGAGCCTCTGCCTTCTTCTCCTTCTCCTCTCCTTCTTGATTTCTGATGATATGTATGTTGGACCTTCCTAGCCCATCCTTCATGCCCCTTGACTTAGTTTTTATATTTTTCAAATCTTTGTATCTCTGTACTTCATCTTAGGTAATTTCTTTAGTTCCCATTCCCAGTACACCATGTCTCTCAAATTAATCTCTGTGATTAATTTTCTGTTATCTAATCATTGAAGTTTTAATTTCAATTATTAGATTCTTCCCCCCCCCCATTTCTGAATGTTTTGTTTGGTTCTTCTTCAAATCTGTTTCGCTATGCTTCATAGTTGCTAAATATGTGCTCATTTTAAAGTATCCTCTCTGTTGCTTTAAGTATATTAAACATAATTTTATATCATGTATCTGATAATTTTAATATCTGAACTATTTCAGTGTTTCAGCCTTTTCTTGTTCTGGCTTATTCTCAAACATGGCACCTTGTTTTCTTGTGTGTTCTGTGATATTGAACTCCAAACTGCTCATTTCCCTTGCAACTTGAGCTGTAGGAATTCTTGAAGGCCTGCGATGAAGGTGGTATCCTCCAGAGACAAACTGTGTTTGTTTCTGTTCTGTGGCTCCAGATAATAGCACATTCTGATATAATTTAAAACCATATTTTTGGCTGGAGGTTTTTTCAGACCACTGGGAAATGTAAATTTGGGCTCTAAACATGTGTGAAAGTTAGCTTGTGGTTACAGATTCTTGGGAGTTATTTTTCTCCTCCATTCAGCAGTAAGTTTTAAGACAGACAATTTTTTTTTTTTCTGGAAAGAGGAAAGAGACGGGAATTAATGGCACTGTGTTCTTATGGAAATGTGAACACATAGCTTCTGAGAAAAATTTAAATAAAAAATAAAAAATATAAAGAAGTAAGTATAAATAAATTATTTTCAAAAGTAAAAATAGTGCTGGATAAGAATACTTGACTAATATTAGAAATAATTCCTGGAAAGAAGATGACAAAAATCAGACATACACCATGCAGTAAATGAGTAGCAGTATAATAACCCCAAAGGAAGGTATACCTTGAACATGGAATTTACAGCTAATGAATAGCAAGTGATCAGAATGAATTATAATTTACAGAATTTAGCATTATTTATTTTTTTCCCTGAAAAAACAACCAGTTTATTATATCATGAAATCTGAAAGGAAGGTTTGATAATAAATGCTAAACTCAGAAATTTGCTCATTGAAATAATGCATTTTATGACATTTAATGACTCCTTACTTAAGAAAAGACCAAAACCTAAAATTGACACTTTAATTAAGATTCTACTCTTATATTAACTTCAAAACTTCAAAATAATAATTCCTAAACCAAAATCTTAGACAGTTCATACCCACTGCTTTAAGGAAAGGATTATCACAACTATATACACAACAGTTTAAATGAGTATAAATTTCTTCTTTTGTCACATTAACATTAATGACAAGACCATTGTGTGAAAAATACAGATTTTGAGTTTTTATTTTAAAGTCTCAGAATTTAGTTTTGTGAAACATTCCAACTTATTTATGGCATAAATATCATATGTACACACACACACACACACACACACAATGGTAATAGATCTCCTCAAGCATGCAAAAGCTGAAGGAATAAAGTCACAACAGCCCTTTTTAGGGGTGGGAGGGCAATATTTAATCATAAATTCAACAAATAAAGGAAGATAGATCAAAATCAAGACCTCTGAATAGAAAAGCTTTTTACAGGGGCTGGTCATGAGCACTGTATCCCTTTAATCTACAGAACTTGCTTACAGAACAGGAGACAGATCTTAAAAACACAGCATACACACACACACACACACACACACACAACCACATAGCTACAAATAACTACAAGAATGAGGCTCCATGTGGAAGTGAGAGAACTGCCCTGGTGCTAATTTTCTCTTCTTTCTTAACAAGGATCGATCAATGCTATCTAGAATGGAAACCAATGACTAAACCCCACAATTCCACCTTTTTAATATTTTTCATTTATATATGTATATACATGTATATATGTACATCTATATGTGTCTATCTATCTATCTATATATATATATATATATATATAACCTCAGAGGATTCTTTGGGAATTAATCTCTTGTGATGAATTATTTATCTTAAGTTCAGTAATTCCTTCAGAATTCAGGTTTGTTTTTGTTTTTTTCCCCTGTTAAATTCAAAATTAATTTAATACTTTAAAAGTTGACTTTTGTAACATGATTCCATTTTGGTAAATATCTACCTGTTCATCAGTTTGACAGTCCGTCTGCATACTCATTTATCTATTGTTGTTAAGTGCCGAAGAGTTGTCTCAGACTCATAGTGAGCTTATGTACAGCAGAACAAAACACTGCCCAGTCCCGTGCCAGCTCCACGATCCTTGCTGTATCTGAGCCCATTGTTGTAGCCACTGTGCCAATCCATCATGTTGAGGGGCTTCCCCTTTTTCATTAACACTCCACTTTACCAAACATGATATCCTTCTCCAGGGAACGGTTCCTTCTGACAACATGACCAAAGTAGGTAAGATGAAGTCTGGCTATTCTCGCTTCCAAGGAATATTCCAGCTGCACTTCTTCCAGGACAGATTTGTTAGTTCTTTTAGCAGTCCATGGTACTCTCAGAATTCTTCTCCAACACCACAACATAAAAGCATTGACTCTCCTTCGGTCTTCCTTATTCATTGTCCAGCTCTCACATGCATATGAGAGGATTGAAAATACCATCTCTTGTGTCAGGTACACCTTAGTCTTCAAGGAGATATTTTTGCTCTTCAGCACTGGAAAGAGGTCTTTTGCAGCTGATTTGCCCAATGCTATACATCTTCTAATGTCTTGACTGCTGCTTCCATTGGTGTTGATTGTAGAATCAAATAATATGAAGTCTTTGACAACTTCAACCTTTTCTCCATTTACTATGATGCTGCTTATTGGTCCAGTTGTGAGGATAATCCCCCAGGGAGGAATAGCCCACAGGCAGGAAGCAGCAGCCAAGGCCAACGGCCAGAACAGGTAAGAGGGAGAGCCCCCAGGCAGGAAGCTAAGGGAAATGAACTTGTCTGTCAGTTTGTTGTTCTGTGGTGGCTTGAGTGTTGCTGTGAGGATGGAGGCTGAGCCACTAGTGTTTCAAACACCAGCAGGGTTGCCCATGGTGCACAGGTTTCAGCGTAGCTTCTAGACTGAGACAGACTCAGAAGAAGGAAGAGGCCATCCACTTGTCAAAGAATTGGCCAGGGAAAACCTTATGCATAGCAGTATAAAACTGTCTGTTTTATTACTGGACAACCTTATGAATAGCCCTGAAACACTGTCCAGTACAGTGCTGGAAGATGAGCTCGTCAGGTCAGAAGGCATCAAGATACAACTGGAAAAGGGCTGCCTCATCCAGAGTAGAGAGAGTAGAGTTGACCTTAATGATATGGATAAAGTAGAGCTTTTGGGACCTCCATTTGCTGACACAGCACAACTCAAAATGAGAAGAAACAGCTACAAACATCCATTAATAATCAGAACATGGAATGTACAAAGTATGAATCTAGCAAAACTGGAATTTGTCAAAAATGAAACGGAACACAAAAGATTGATCTTCTAGGCATTAGGGAGCTGAAATGGACCAGTTTTGGCCATTTTGAATCAGACAACCATGTGATTTACTAGGCTGGGAATGACAAATTGAAGAGGAATGGTGTGGCATTCATCTTCACAAAGAATGTTTCAAGATCTATCCTGAAGTACAACGCTGTCAGTGATAGGATAATTCCATATGCCTACAAGGAAGACCTGTTAATACTACTATTATTCAAATTTATGCACCAACCACCAAAGTTAAAGATGAGGAAATTGAAGATTTTTACCAACTTCTGCAGTCTGAAATTGACCTTACATGTAATCAAAATGTGCTGATTATCACTGGTGTTTGGAATGCAAAAGTTGGAAACAAAGAAGAATCATTGGTAGTTGGAAAATATGGCCTTGGTGATAGAAATAACACTGGAGGTCACATGATAGAATTTTACAAGACCAAGGACTTATTCATTGTAAATACTTTTATTTTGTAAATAAAGTTTTATTGGAGTCCAGTACACCAATTCTGTTATATAGATTGCTTAGAGATGATTTCATGCTACAACTGCAGAGTAGAGTAGTTGCAAAAGGGACCTAAAATATTTACTATCTGCAGTGAATTTCTTGATGTGGCCCTTCTAGCCATTGTCCTCCATTCTGTGATGTTTTGTAAATCTCATTATCCGTGCGTGCGTGTTTGGGGTGGTGTGGTAGTTAAGGTCAGGTATCAACTTGGCTGGGCAGCTGGTAGTAGTCATTCCCTATAATGACTGGCAATCGACTCTGTGATGGGATTTAGCTTAATTCTGTTGGGGCAACACAGGTGGAATGTATCTTGAGTCCTGCCTTGCTGGAGAGTATAATTCAAATCACCACCCTTAGCTTCCCTGAGGGTATACCTACGAATCTCCTGGGAAGATTCGCTCTCCTCTTGCTCTGGCTTTGTGTCTTGGATCATCCTCATCTCACCCCTGGGTTTGGGACAGCAGCTGTCATCTGACCTGCTGATCGAGGTTCATCAAACCCCGAGAGTTGGGAGGATCCGCCAGACCTACTCACGGACCCAGGATTCGCCAGCCTGCCAGCCTCCACCACTACTACGTGGGACAAACCCTTGGATGTCTATGAGTCTGGTGAGGCATTACAGAGAAATACAGAACCCTAAGACTGGGGAAATTACTGGGAGGAGGAGGAGGAGTTAATGTCTGAAATGATGGAGTGGCATGCTAGTTTGGACATTTGGGACATCTTTAACCTCCGCCTCATGGGGACCGGCCTTGTGCTGATCTTTCTAAGAGAAATTGTTCAAGCATTATCAAAGCCTAAAGTATTTGCCATCTGTCCCTTTTTAGGAAAAGTTTGCTTACCCTAGTTTAGAAAAATGCTCCACCTCCATCAGTACCTCATATCCTATCTTTGAGCAAGGTTATATATTCTGAAGTCTCCATTTACTTATTTGTAAAATGATGAGTTTGAGTTGTGCATTTTTCCAATGTCTTAATTTAGCCAAATTGTTCTGTAAGCTGGTACAAGTAGCTTTTAAAACATAGTCTTTAGAGCTATTGTGTGAATTAGTGAACCATGAAAGCTCTCCAAGGGCAGGAAATTTTGCCTGTTTTGTGCACAGCTGTATCCCAGATCTCCAGAATGATGCCTGGCCTGGAGCAGGTGATCAGTATATGCTTATGGAATGAATAAACTTCAACCCCTTTGCAATGATGTTCCCCACACCTGTTTAAGTGAGAGAGTGACTATCAACTTCTATTTGAAGGCCAAGCCAAACCTCAGAGATTCTTATGGGATTTCCCCTTTCCCCTATTTCCTGCCATCAGCTGAAATGGCACAGCTCACAAGGCAAGGAAATCAACTGAACATAAGCCATGACAACTAAGCACCAGGCTTCTTTAGCATTCTTTGCTGTATCCCAAAGATTTTGGTATGTTGTGTTTTCATTCTCATTGGATTCAATAAATTTTTGAATTTCAATTTTTATTTCTTCTCGTACTCAGTCTTTCTTAAGGAGGATATTGTTCAGTTTCCATGTATTTACTTTTTTTCCATTGATCTTCCTATTGTTGATTTCTGATTTGACAGCATTATGATCTGAGAAGATGCTTTGCAGTATTTCAGTGTTTTTAAATTTATTAAGGCTTGCTTTATGGCCTAACATGGTCTATCCTTGAGAATGTTCCATCTGCACTGGAAAAGAATGTATATTGTGCGGTTGTTGGGTGAAGTGCTCTGTAAATGTCTGTAAGGTACAGTTGCTGGATTGTATTGTTTACTTCTTCTGCGTCTTTGTTAAGTTTTTTTCCTGTTCTATCTTTCATTGAAAGTGGTGTATTAAAGTCTCCCACTATGATTGTGGAGTCAACTATTTGTCTTTTTGATTCTGTTAAAGTCTGATTTATGTATTTTGCTGCACTTTCATTGCCTCCATAGATATTTATTGTGGTTAATCTTTTTGTTCAATTGATCCTTTAATCATTATATAATGTCCTTTCTTGTCTCTTATGGTGGTTTTTGTCTTAAAGTCAATTTGATCAGAAATTAATATTGCCACTCCTACTCTTTTACTGTTACCATTTGCTTGATAGATCTTTTTCCAACCTTTGATTTTTAGTCTATTTTTGTCTTTGTCTTTAAGGTGTATCTCTTGTAGACAGCATATTGATAGGTTTTATTTTCTTATCCAGTCTGCAACTCTCCATCTCTTGAGTGGTGCATTTAATCCATTAACATTCAATGTAACTATTGATGAGTATGAATTGGTTGCTGTCATTTTGTTATGTGTTTTTTCATGGTGTCTCTGGTTTCTTTGTTCCATATTATTTTCTGTGCTGAGCTCATTATGTTTATGAATCGT
>NW_006921591.1:1554712-1588497 GCF_000298275.1 Orycteropus afer afer
ACTTTTTTTTTCATGACATTGACTACAATTTACCACAATGCAACAGCTCCCCTCCCACTTCCTCCCTAGTCACCTCTTCCCTGTGTCCATCCCTCCATGCACTCTTGCCCCCTGAGCTGTCTCCCTGTGCATAAGCAGTCATTCTTTCTCCCAAGATTGTTCTCAGCAAGGAGTGTATCTGCCTCAGGTAAATGTTCATCTCATATACCTGTCTTTTGTTTGGCTGGAAGCCACAGGTGTGGGTTCAATTCCAGACCTGAGGAGCTGCTAGGGGCCATAGTCTAAGGGGTTCAACCAGGCTCTATTAGACCAGCAAACCTGGTACCCCTCCCTTTGTTATTTTTTCCAAATGATTTTGAATTTTGTTCCACATTGTTATCCCTCTCTATCCAGGATCTCCTACGTAGATCCCTCTCCAAGTGGTTGACCATGATAGCTGGGCACCATCTAGTTCTTCTGGTCTCATAGTTGTATAGGCTGTGGATTGCATGGTGTATTAGTTGCTAGGACTAATTCTTTACATGAATCTTTGGTTTTCTTCATTCTTCTTTTCTCTGGATGAGGAAAGACCCATCGTTGCATCTAGATGACAGCTTGCAAGCCTTTAAGATTCTAGTTGCTACTTGCCAAAGTCAGAGGTGGAACAATGTTTTGTGTAGTATGTTATGCCAATTCAGCTTGATGTCCCTTGTGACTATGGTCCCAAGCCCCAGGTTTAACTACTTGGTCCCTCTGGGTAGCTGGCTGTGACCCTGTTTACAATCTTGTAAGGTTATTTTACTTTGGATATGTCCATAGCTGTGGTTTCTGGGTTATTTCATCTTGTGTATTAATGGTCAGTTGTTATTTGCTATTTTGTGTTCTTTGTTCAAAGGACTCCCTTTAGTATCTCTTGTAAGGTTGGTCTAGTTTTAACAAATTCCCTTAGTTTCTGCTTATCTGGAAACTCCTAATTTCACCATCATATTTGAGGAACAATTTTGCTGGGTATATAACTCTTGGTTGAAAATTTTTCTCTTTCAGGGTTTTATGTATACCATCCCATTGCCTTCTTGTTAGCATGGTTTCTACTGAGAAATCAGAGTTTATTCTTACTGGTTGTCCTTTTTAAGTAACTTTTAGTTTTTCCCATGCTGCTTTCAGGATTCTGTCTTTGTCTTTGATTTTAATGAGTTTGATGATGATATGTCTTGGTGATTTTCTTTTGGGGTCTATCCTTTTTGGGGTTTGTTGGGCTTCATGAATGGATATATTAACATCTTTCATCATATCAGGGAAGTTCTCATCCAACAAATCTTGGACAATGTTTTCAGTGGTTTTATTTTTCTTTACCTGTTCTGGAATTCCAAAGACATGTAGATTATTCCTTTTGATAGTATCCCACATGAACCTTAGGCTTTCTTTATTTTGTTTTGATCTTTTTTTTTTTGATTGATCCTTTCCAAAGAATTATTCAGGTATTTGTCTTCAATCTCATTAATTCTGTCTTCCATTGCATCAATTCCACTCCTTTGCCTGTTCAATGTGTTATCTGTTTCTGAAAATTTTGTATTAATCTTCTGGATTTCTATCTGTAGATTTAGAATCATTTCTAATTTTTAATGAATTTTGTTATTTTGTTCTTGTATTTTCTTCCAGAATTCTTCTAGGGTTTTTTCTGTGTTTTCCTTGGTCTGTTTCTCAGTCCTTTGAAGACACCTAAATATAATTCTTTTGAGTTCCTTATCAGAGAGTTCCAATGCTGCTTTTTCCTCAGGGATGTGTTCTGGGTCTGTATCCTGCTCTCTTGTTTCTACCACTTTATCTTGCTTCTTTGTGTGGACTGTGATGGTCTGTTGTCTCCGAGACATTGTGTTTTTGTTGTATTTAGATCTCTGTTAACTGTTTGTGAAGAGAAGCCAAGGGTGAGTCAGGCTTTTCTTGGTGGTTGTTTATTGTTGGCCCATTGGTGGAGAAGGAAGTGGTGGCTCTCATTCAGTAAGTGACATTGCAGGAGGTGTGGGTGTAGTTGTGTCTTATGGGGACTGTTGCTGTCTCCCACTCAGTTAGACAAAAATAATAATTAAATAACCATCAAAAAAGTAAGCAAATGGACAAAAAATACACTGTGTAATCACACAGGAATAGTAACCAGAAAAATGGGAAAAAGAAGAAGAAGAAGAAAAAAAAATAAGTACAATATCTGGGGAGAGAGCAATAAGAGAAAAAAGGTGGAGAAGGAGAATAATGAAGAAAAATGGGAAAACTGTAAAAAGAAAAACAAGGAATGGGGTTAACCATGAGAAATAAAAAGAAATTGCAATCAGTAACAGGGAAAAGTAAAAAAGCTGAACTAGAACCTGAGAGGGGAAGAATAAAGAATAGTAAAAAGGACAAAAGAAATAATAATAATAGTAGCTTTAAAACAAGCAAAAGCAAACAAACTAAAAAGCAGAAAAAAAGAAAAAAAAAATCAGGGCAGGGTGGGGCAGGGCACCCAGGCTCTGGCCACACACACAGACTGAGATGGAATTCCTGCCAGCCTAGAAACTGGGTGGGAGTGAGGGATGGCCGCACCTCTGTTCACCATGAGGGTGTGAGGTATAAGAGTAACAAGGGGAATGTCATATTTTCCAGTCGTCCAGTTCCAGAATGTCCTTGGTGTTCTAGGCAAGTGGAACCTGTTCTTAAGTCCCTGGAATCTGGGAGAACACTGTCACTTTAAATGTCCAAAATGGTCAAGCTGCTTGTAAACATTCAAAATGGCTGTGCCCTCTATGCAGTCAAAAATCCACAGCTCAGCCTGCCTTCCTCTCTGCTGCTTCCCTTTTTATTCCCCAGCCACCAGAGCAGTCCTCCGTGCAGTCCCTATCTAGCAGGGCTGATTTTTAGGTTAATTCTTAGGTCCTACCACCACTCAGCAATATCTAAACTGCTGTGCTGTCAGGATCACTGCCAGACTGCAGCTCTGTATGTCTCCTTTTTTGGTGTTTTCATGCAAATTCTTCTGCTAGTTGGAGTTTAGTCCACTTCTATATCCTTCCCTTCAAGCCTTAGGGGTCCAGGATTATCTTCTCTATCTGTGTCAATTGGTTCCCCTTTTCTTTGTTGAAGAGGGTCTGTGCAGTCTTTCTGTCTATTCTGCCATCTTACCAGAACTCCTCATTGTAAATACTTTTTTTCAACAACACAAACGGTGGGTATACATGTGGACTTCGTCATATGGTGTACACCAGAATCAGATTGACTACATTTGTGGCAGGAGGTGATGGAAAAGCTCAATATCTTTAGCTGAAACAGGCCAGGAGCTGATAGTGGAACAGACTATCAACTGCTCATATGCAAGTTCAAGTTGAACTTGAAGGCAATTAAAAGAAGTCCATAAGAGCCAAAATATGATCATGAATTTAGGTCCTGAATTTAGGACCATCTAAAGAGTAGATTTGATGCATTGGACACTAATGACCAAAAACCAGAGGAATTGTGGGATGACATCAAGAACATCATCCATGAAAAAAGCAAAATGTCATTAAAAAACAGAAAAGGAAGAAAAGACCAAAATGGATGCCAGAAGAGACTCTGAAATTTGCCCTTGAATTAAAAGTGGCCAAAGCAAATGGGAGAAATGACAAGATATAAGAGCTGAACAGAGGATTTCAAAGGGCAGCTTGAGAAGGCAAAATCAATTATTATAATGAAATGTGCAAAGACATGGAATTGGAAAGCCAAAAGGAAGGACATTCTCATCATTTCTCAAGCTGAAAGAACTGAAGAAAAAATTTAACCCTCAAGTTACAATGTTGAAAGTTTCTATGGGCAAAATATTGAATGATGCAGGAAGCATCAAAAGAAGATGGAAGGAATACAGACAGTCACTGTACCAAGAAGACCTGGTCCATTTTCATCCATTTCAGGAGGTGGCATATGATCAAGAACCAATGGTGTTGAAAGAAGAAGTTGAAGCTGCACTGAAGGAAGTGGCAAAAAACAAGGCTCCAAGAATTGATGGAATACCCATTGAGATTTTCAACGAATGGATACTGTGCTGGAGGCACTCACTCAGGTGTGCCAAGACATTTGGAAGACAGCTACCTGCCCAAGTGACTGAAAGAGATCCCATTCGTCTATTTATATATATTTCCTTCTGTGTATGTGCTTAAAGGGTTATTTGAAATAGTTTATTTGACAGTAACAGGATGCAATTTAAGGAGCTTTATTCTTTGTCTTTTATTCTACTTTGTATTGCTTACTTTTATATTATAATGACCATACATTTTTTCCAAAAAACAATGAAATCTTTACTTTTAAAACAAACAAATGTACAAACACTTTGCTATAATATGATAGTAAATTCCTTCCCTGGTCCTCCCTTTGTTCTGTAGTGATGTAACTGGATTCCTACCTTGTGCCTAAGGCCCTATTTGTGACTTTGGATTGCTGTTCAGTTGCTGATTTCTAATCTAACATTGACTGCTTCACTATTTTACAGATTTCTATTGTGTCTGGTTTGGTTTTCAAATCTGGCCTGCATGGAAAAGTCCTTTTGCCAGAGCCTTTTATCCAGCAGGTCACTCTTGTCAGATCCTCGGTGCCTACTGCTGTCTTGGAGTTGCACAAAGTTCCTCTGGTCAACGCCTCCAGATGGTGTGTTCTGCTGTTTCAACTGCAATCCTCCCAATGTCTTCCACTGGATGTGGCTCCTCTTTGGACAAGGCTACTTGCAGGGAGTGAGTCTCTTCCTCTCTCTTAATATTCCCTCCCTCCCCCATTTCAGCTCTCCCTTCCCTCCCCATCCTGTACTTCTTCTCTCTATTCTCTGCTACTTCCCTCTTCTTCTACTTTTCCTTTCCCTCCCTTCTCTCCACTCCTATCCCTTCACTCCTTCCTTTTCCCTTCCTTTATCTTTCTTCCTTCTATTCCTTTTCCTTCCCCATTCATTCCTTCCACCTCAATTCAAGTCTTATCTGTAAAAGTATTTTCTAGGAGGAATAAATGGAATTATAAATGGAAATTACTTAGCATACAGCTGGATACATAGCAAATGTTATCTCTATGATGGAGCCCTGGTGGCGTAATGGTTAACTGCCAACTGGTAACTGAAAGGTTGGTAATTTGAACCCAACAGCCACTTACAGGAGAAAGATGTGGCAGTTCTTTCTGTAAAGATTTACAGCCTTAGAAACCCTATGGGGCAGTTCTACTCTGTCCTATGTGATCACTATAGTTGGATCATAGGAGCCATTATAGTTACTGTTATCTATTTATTTAACCATCCATCCAACAATGCATTCAACAAACATTGAATAACTTACAATACACAGTTCTAGGCCTTTATGGTTACTGTGATGATTCACACATGAAACCTGTCCTGAACGAGCTCACAGCCAATTAGGGAGGATGACAAGGGAATAGGTAATTGTCCTACAGTTAGCTGGGCCACCTGTGCCCTGGGTGCAATGGTGTGCATTTCTTTGTATGCAGAAGCCATGGATGTTCAGTTCTAGGTAATATCCAAGAGAATTACTCTACAGCTTATTAATGCTGCCCACGGAAGGATTTTATTCCTGAGCTGGGAGTGGAGTAACATCAATAGAGTGTTGTAGCCAAAGAAGATGGATTTCAGTGCCTCTAAATAAGTGGATGCTCTTGGTTGGCTTGGAGATATGTCAGCCTGCTTAACGTCTAAGACTGGGACAACTCTGAAGCAAGTTTACTAAATCTCCATTTGAACCATTTGTATGAATGAGGCAGTAGATAGGAAATACGGTGGGTGGTGATGCTTGCAGGAAGCAAGCTGGGTCTAAGAACTGCGACTTCCTTTGAAAAAGAATTGCCTCCTGTGATTTTAAATATAAGCAAGATTTGGGCCTCCTGCATCACATCTTGTCCAGAAAATTTTGCCTTTGGAAAATAACATGTCCCAAGACATTCAAAGGATAATTTTCCACAAGCAGTTGAATTACTTTTAAAACTTAATTGTCTGTAAAATGTAGTACTTCCACCTGTATTGGCCATTTGGCCTTCCCAGCAGGTTCCCTGCTAAGCCGTTGTGTACATTCGCTGCTCTAAGGCAGCAGGATGGGCACTAGCTGAGGACTGCAATGCATCCTGCGTACCCTGGGTTCTCAGGCTTAATGAAGTTTTTGCATGTGGAGAGCCGCACCACGGCATTCTATTCATCTTAACAAGGTCGCAATACTTCCCTTCTTTGTTTTGGGCCTGTTGGACATCTTCAGACCTAAGTTTGAGTTTTAAGACCTGTCTTGAGCCTTCACTTCTGTATAGAAGTGATTCAGCACTTTTAAATTTACCTGCCTCTTGCCACGTATCTATTTTTTATAGGTTTCCCTATTTCACCATCAGCAGCAACGTCACATCACCCCATTCCTTGATCCTGCCCCTTTCCTTTACCATATATAAGTATTTGTTTGAAATTTAATAAACGAGACTTGATCGGGCTTTCAACTTGTCTCCATTCTTCGCGTCTCTTGTCCCCTCCATTTCCACCCCCTCCTCCAGGTCCTAGGTTGATTGTCCCGTGGGATGGGACATTTGCATGTCTTCCTTAGCTCTTCCTCTTCAGGATTTCTTACACTGGCTGACCCTTGGGTGTCCACAGCTGCCCTCTGTTTCCTCCAGGCTGGGTGGTATGTTTTGGAACTTTTTGTACTGAACCTCACATTAAAATCTGTTATCTAAGATACAATTATTGATCTCTACTTATTAGGAGCAAAAGAGAAAGAAGGAAACTGAAGCCTCAGAGAAGAGACTATTCATGGGGTTAATAGCATACATGAGCCATGGGCTCATCCACCCTGAGATGAGAACTAGATGGTGTCTGGCTATCACTATTGACCATTCTAGTCAGAACCACAGTATATGAAGCCTGATAGAATTGGACAAAAACTGGTAACATAACTCAAATTCTTAAAAAGTCCACCATTACTGGACTGGTTGGAGCTCTAGTAGAGTAGTGCCTAAGGCACTTGACTGCTAACCAGAAGGCTGGGGGTTCAAACCCACCAGCCACTCCTTGGAAGGTAGGTTGGGCAATCTACTTCCATAGTGAGACTACCTTGGAAACCCAAGGAGGGATCACTATGAGTCAGATCTGACTCAATGGCAAATAACAACAACAACACTGGACCGGATGAGACTAGAGGACTCCCTGAGACTATTGCCCTGAGATACTCTTTAAATCTTGAACTGAAACTAACTTCTGAGGTGAACTTTTAGTGAAATAATAGATTGGCTCACATAATAAAAGATATTCTCCTTGATGCTCCATTAAGAAACAACAAATATGAGACAAAAAGTTCAACAATTATTCTAAAATAAAGATGAGAAAATAAGGAGGCAGGGAACTAGAGTACTGGAAAAAGAACAACCAGAACACACTTAAAGAGAATGTTGACACACTGTGAAAAATGTAAGAAATGTCATTGAACAATTTGTGTAGAAATTATCAAGTGAGAACCTAATTTACTGTGTAAACTTTCACCAAAAATACAATAAAATACTATTTGAAAAAAATATGTTTGTGCTAATCCCTTAAACTGTTCTTTCCTAAGAAGTGGTGTCCCTAAGTCAATCCAAGTGTTGTGTTATATTGTAACTTTTCCTGGTTGAGTGGGAACAGTGATTCCCACCAGGTAACATCAAGGCTGAGGTCAGTTATGATGTACATCTTCAGAAGGCCTTTAAGGAGTTAGTCTATTGAACAATTTTTGATATTATAGCAGGTGGGTGAAGAAGATATTTAATGATCAGTGGAATTTTCTTTACTCCTCATATAGTCATATCACACATATCTGGTGGCTGCATTCTTTGCTATAAAAAGAACTTGTTTTTGTTGTAACATATAGAAGTTCCAAAAATGGTGGGACTAGCCTGGGCCTTGAAGAAAAAGTTTGATCCTGGCCTTTTGGTCAGTTTCATTTTCTTGGGTTGTGTTAGATGATCTCAATCTGCAAGTCTTTGTTTGTTTAAAATTTTTTAATGCATTTTTATTGAAATATAATTTATATACAGTGAAATACACAAACCTAAAGTGACATGGGTCAATGTAATTTTGTTTTTTTTTTTGGCTGGGTTCCCTCTCTCCCCTTCTACCCCTGGCAACCAACAAAGAAAGTTTCTCTCCATATATAAACCTTTCCTTGACTCTCCACAACAACAAACTAATACTATAATTGTCCTTCTGTGATTGACTTATTTCACTCAGCATAATGTCCTCCAAGTTCATCCATGTTATACAGTGTTTTGCAGACTCTACATTATTCTTTAGTGCTGCATAGCATTCCATTATGTGTATGTACCACAGTTTGGTCATCTACTCTTCTGCTGAAGGGCATGTAGGTTGTTTCCATCTTTCTGCTACTGTAAATAGTGCTGCGATGAACATGAGTGTGCATACATCTGTTCCTGTCCTGGCTCTCACCTCTCTAGGATATATCCCTAGTAATGGGATTGCTGGGTCAAATGGTATCTCTAATTCCAGCTTTCTAAGGAATCACCACACTGCTTTCCACAGTAGTTGAATCACTTCACAGTCCCACCAGCAGTGCATGAGAGTACCAGTCTCTCTACATCTCCACCAGCATTTGTTATTTTCTGTCTTGTTGAATCTTGCCATCAGTGCTGGGGTAAGATGGCATCTTGTTTTGATTTGCATCACTCTGATGGCCAATGATTGTGAGCATCTCTTCATGTATTAATTGGCCACCTGAATATCCTCAGTGTCTATTCAGGTGAAATGTCTATTCATTTCTTCTGCTCATTTTTCAATTGGATTGTTAATTCCTTTGCTGTGGAGGCTTTGGAGTTTTCTGTAAATCTTAGAGACAAGTCCTTTGTCAGATATGTAATTATCAGCAAATATGAATTTGTTGCTGTTATTTTTGTTATGTGCTTTTTTGTGGTGTCAATTTTTTTGTTCCATATAATTTCCTATGCTGAGCTCATTTTGTTTATGAATCATGTTATCACTTCCTTCGTTGCTATTGTTTTAGTATTTGCTAAATATTTGTGCTGTTCCTTTTTTTTTTTTTAAATTTTGATGTGAAGATTTATCATTTTTCTTTGAGGTTACCCTGTGATTTATAGTTTTCTTCCCAAGTTTAGAACAGTCCATTCTATTTTGCAGTTGTCTTGACTTCTCTACCATCTAGAAGTTTTGTAACGACACAGTTTTTTCCCTCCTTTTGGTTTGTAGTCATCCTCATTTGTCAATTGATGTCTCTGGTTCCCTGTTTACAATCTTGTAGATTTATTTACTTTGGATACTTCCATAGCTGGGTTGGTTTGTGGGTGATGTCATCATATGGGTTAATGGTCAGTTGTTTGCTGTTGTTGCATCTCTGTCCAAAGGACTCCCTTTAGCATCTCTTGTAAGGTTGGTCTGATTTTAACAAATTCCCTTAATTTCTGCAAGTCTTTTTTATCTCTTGAATAATGCTGTATGTGTATATGTGTGTGTGTGTGTGTGTGTGTGTATTTCAAAAGTGCTGTTTGTTCATTTTCCAAAACCAAACTCACTGTCATGGAGTTGGGTCAAACTCATAGTGACCCTTCCTTGGGTTTGTGAGGTGGTATCACTATGGAAGTAGATTGACCAATCTTCCTTCTGAGGAGTGACTAGTGGGTTTGAACCACCAGCCTTCTGGTTACCAGTCAAAAGACTTAGGCACTATTAGAAAATTTCAGAAAGCACACAGTAAAGAATACAATCATCCATAATCCTATAACCTAGTCATAATCATGACTACCCCTGTTATATATATTTTTTTGTGATAGATAGATAGATAGGTAGATGATAGATAGATAGGTAGATAAATAGATAGATAGGTGTCAATGACTGGCTAAGTGGTTGGATGGGTAGATAGATAGATGAGTAGGTGGATAGGTAGATAGAGAGATAGATGGGGAAGCCTCAACATTACTAAATTTAGATGTGTCCCCAAAATATATTTCCTTAATTCACCAGAACAGTGATTGTCAAAGTGTTATTCCTGAACTGGCAACAGAAGCATCCTTTAGGAACTTGTTAGAAATGCATATATTCAGGTCCCACCCCAGACTTCCTAGAAATCAGAAACTCTGAGAGTGGGGCCCAGTGATCTGTCATTAAATATGCCCTCCAGATGATTCTGCATCACTGTCAATTTTTCATACTGTGGTGGCTTGTGTGTAATTGTGATACTGGAAGCTTTGCCACTGGTGTTTCAAATACCAGCAGAGTCATCCGTGGTGGACAGGTTTCAATGGAGCATCCAGACTAAGGCAGAGTAGGAAGAAAGGCCTGGAATCTACTTCTGAAAATCAGCCCATGAAAATCCTAGAATCACAACAGAGTATTGTCTAATGTAGTGTTAGAAGTTCATCCTCCTGAGTTGGAAGACACTCAAAAGACACAGTGGCAAGAACAATAGACTCAGCTTACCAACTGAAGATAGTGAAGATAGTGCAGGATTAGGCAACATTTCGTTCTGTTGTCCTGGGTTACTATGAGATGGAGCCACTAACAACAACCAGGTGATTGTGGTGCATACCAATGTCTGAGAACTCCTCATCTATAACTAATGTGATTCTCTGAACCAGTGTTTCTTCCCTTTCTCTTACTGTGGATTGCTAAAAAAAAAAAAAAAAAAAAGACCTCTAAATTTGGGTTGAGTTTAAACAACGTCCATAATGATAATATAAAATCTCTTTAGATTTAACTTATTCTTCTTGGAATAATTGCTCAGCCTTTCAGATTCTTTCCCTGCTCACCTAGATCTCAATGTGGCATTTGGGGATACAGAGGATGATCTTGCCTGTCCATCTGGCCAGAGGGACCCCAGCCTCATGCTTGTCTCTCCTCATGTCCTGGCTCTTGATGCTGAGATACAGCTAGCCTGGTCTCATCTTGCACATTCTGCTGACAACATTTGTCCTGACATCTGTGACTGTTGACATATGTCCTATTCTTTCTTGGTATTACTCAGAGTACAGGGCCTCACTCTACTAATGAGTCTTTTTGTAGCTCCTGCTGGTGCTACAAACCTCTTGAATTTCTGCTGTATCTTCTATTTACCCTGAACCCACTGGGTCCAATCATGCTCTTCAGCTCTCCATGTCTTCACTCAGAGGTCATACCCCATAAGGACATGCACTCTCTCAGCCACATCTCTCTGCCATGGTCGAGCTATGTGCCCTAGTTTCCTAGTGTTGCTGTAACACAAATACAACAAGTGGATGGTTTTAAAGAACAGAAATTTTCTCATTGTCCAGGAGGCTAAAATTATGAATTCAGGTTATGAGTCTAGGGGAGGTCCTTTATCTATTTCAGCTTCTAGTAGCTGGCCATCTTTGGAATTCCTGGACTTGTCTGCCTCTGTTGTCCTCAGGTAATCTGTCTTCCCCTATGCCTGTGTGCCTCTGTAAAAACTTAAGTCAATTTCAACTCATGTGTGTGCAGAGTAGAGTGGCACTCCATAGTTCTCAAGGCTATGCCTTTTCAGAAGCAGAACACCAAGCCTCTGGGTGGATTCAAACCTCCAACCTTTTGGTTAACAGGCAACAGCTTGACCTTTTGTGCCAGCTGGTGATTGCTTGTGTATCTACACTGCTCTTTCTATAATTCACAAGTGATTAGGTTTAGGATCTGTCTTATACTGGTATGACTTCAACAGATTGATTGATTATGTTAGATTACATTATGGGAGATGATTACATTGCATTAGATTAGATTACATCACCAGACATAGAGGTTAGGATTCCAACAAATATTTTGTGAAGGAAATAGTTGAATCTGTAAAACCATGTTTCATGGACTTCTTTGTCGGGTGTCTCCTTCTAAGGCCCAAGTAGAAATTAGGGAGAAGAGGCATCTGCCCTGCATTTCCCTGAGCTCATAGGACACATCTTTTTCTCCCTGAACATCTACCAGACTCTTTCTCCATTTCTCTTCTCTATAACGCTTCAGGCATAGTCATTGATATGGTGAATCACCCTCTTTTAACAGTGCCTAGCTTTCAAGCTCATCTCAGGTGTAAAATCTTATTTTGAATGTCAAACACTAAACAGCAACTCTTTCTCTTGGCATCTGTAATAAAGCCTTGCCCTGAGGCAGATGGATGTAGGAAGGGAAAATAGAAAAACACAATGACATGTTTCAAAATTTTACCCACTCTTCGTAATCAAATATATACACAATTTTCATATAATTTGGATTCTACTGAGCATACTTTTCAATAGTTTTTTTTTTTTTTTGTCACTTATCCATATGCCATGAAAACTGTTTCCATGTCATTAAATACTTTTCTACAACATGACTTTTAATGGCTCTGAAGAATTCAATTAAATGTGTGCTAGGAAGGAAAATAAATTGCTATTTTAAAAGCAATTGGCAGTTTGTGTTGGATTCTCTAGGGTGTGGTAGCAAAATTCACTTGAGGGAGAAATTAGATTTCTAATTGGGATAAAAGAAAAACTTCAGGGAGCTTTATAGCTATGCAAAGGCAAGAACCATTTCCTTTATTGGACAGTTGCTGTTGAGTAGACAGACTACTGATGATCCCAGGTGTGCCACAGTAGAACAATGCTCCATAGGGTTTTCAAGGACTGATTTTTTAGAAGTAGGTTGCCAGAACTTTCTTCCAAGGCACTTCTGAGTGGACTTGAACCACTGACCTTTCTGTTAACAGCAGAGTATATTCATACTTATAGGAGCTCTGGTAGCATAGTGGCTAAAGCACTTGACTGCTAACCAGAAGGCTCACGGTTCAAACCTACCAGCCACTCCTCGGAAGGAAGGTTGGGCAATCCTACTTCCGTAGTGATACTGCCTCGGAAACCCAAGGAGGGGTTGCTATGAGTCGGGGCCGACTGGACGGCACATAACAACAACAACAACATATTCATACTTTGTACCACTCAGGGAATTGGAAGTTTTGAGATGAGGAAGAAGAGAAGGAACAGGTAAATGGCAGTGAAAAAAGTCATCTTACTGACTTCTTCTGATGGTTGCAGACTTTTGGCTTCCCTTGGGGGTCTGGAATTAAGAGTTGCAGGCCTGAGACATGAGGACTTACACATATATAAGAATGACCTGTAGAAGGGGAAGGCAGGCCAGGCAAAGAAGGGAGATGATCAGCAGATAGCTCCTAGTATTGAGGGTAAAGGATGGTTTTAGGAATATTGATGTCTGATTTTGATATTTAAGTTTTATTTTCTAATGTTGTGTTCTTCTTATAGTCATAGATCCAAGTGATACCTTGAGAAATTAAAGAAAGGGTCTACTTCCATATTTGGTGTTAAGTAGACTGGAGAGAGGATAAAAATATGGCTAAGAGCAACATGAACCAAGAGGTGACAGTTACTATCAGGCAATCACTTTCTATGAATTGTCAGAAACATTCAGGAATCCCCATGGTCATAAAGAATGGAAAGTATAGATATTTTATTTGAACATTAATCAACAGGGTAACTAAAGAAGGAGGGAAAACTTGGGGACATTTAACTATACATCTTCCTCTTTCTTTCCCTCCCTCTCTTCTACTCTCTCTTTTTCTATTTCTGTCTACTATTGTGGTAATATGTGTATATGTACCTTTACTTATCTATCTATGTAAAAGTATTTGCCATTTCAACATTTTCTATATGTACAATTCAGTGACATTAATTACTTTATGTTGTGCAGTCATCATCACTATCCCCAGTTTTATTCATCACCCTTAACAGAGACTCAGTGCATTATAAGCAATAACTGGACATTCCCCAGCTCCTGGTAACCACCAAAACACTTTGATCTCTGTTTGCCTATTTTAAATATTTCATATAAGTGGGATCATAAAATTTTTATCTTTTTGTGTTTGACTATTTTCACTCAGTAAAATTTTTTCAAGGTTCATCCAAGTCATAGCATGTATCAGAAGTTTATTTCTCTTTATGAGTGACTAATAGCCCATTAGGGGAGCTCTGGTAGCATAGTGGCTAAGACACTTGCCTGCTAACCAGACGGCTGGTGGTTCAAACCCACCAGCCACTCCTCGGAAGGAAGGTTGGGCAATCCTACTTCCGTAGTGATACTGCCTCAGAAACCCAAGGAGGGGTCGCTATGAGTCGGGTTTGACTCGACGGCACATAACAACAACAACAACAATAGCCCATTGTCACTAATATTGTCAAAATATTGTCACAATATTTTATTATCATAATTTATTTAACCAGCCCCTATTTGGAGACATTTAATTGTTTATTTCTTTTATTTTTCACTATTATTCATTACATTGTCATAAACAACCTTATAGATAAATATCCTCAGGTATTTTATTGATTGCTTTTCTGAGTCAAATTCCTAAAAGTGGAATTGCTATGTTGATAGAATATCTATTTCAAAGGTTTGTGATACAGAGCAATCTTGTTTTACATCTTTGAACTCTACAGGAAGAGCATTAATCTGTAGGATCATGAATGTCTTAGAATTGCCACTTTCCATGTAATCTGTAAGCCAGATGGAGAATCACAGTGTTTAGCAGAAAGCCTATGTGCTGGGTTCAAATACTGACACCATATCCGGCAAGTCAGATATCTCTCAGAGTGTTATAATTTCTAAAACAAGGATAATTCACTATTTACCTTGTCAATTTGATTTCATAGAAAGTGCATTTAGAAAGAGTATGTATTAAAAAAAAAAAAAGAAGAACTGTAGATAATAATATTGAATTCTCTGCTATTTATTTTTTTCAGTGTGAGAGGTACTTGGAGATTCCAGAGCTTTAGTGTCCATAACTCCTGAAAGGAAGAAAAAATAACCATGTAAAACTTGCTTGCTGTGGTGTCTGCTGCCAGCCTTAGCCCTAGTAATTTGATTCAAGGCTATTTATGACCTACTTTTTGAATTACTTAGCCCAGGCTGTGCTGTTTCTTATGTTACCTTGCTGAGAAACCAATGTACAAGTAGAAACAGGTTTTATTTATTTATTTATTTACCCTATGAAGGGTTAAGTAGGCTTCTCTGAAAATTCTGGAAACTTTCCCAAGACTATGGCACAAACTATGCCAATAGTAGGGAAGGACTGTTTCACAATCTTTTGTTTTGCTACAGGGATGGAGCCTTGGGATGTACTCCTCTTGTCTTCATTAATGTTTTTTTTTAAGCCTCAGACACTTACTGGCAGTAATTAGATCTCATCTAGCACAGAGCATGGTCTCCACCTCTCCCTCAATATCTTTCTTTCATTCATTAAGAATTGAGTCATCTCAGTGTGGACAACTGATGTAAGAGAAGAAAGAACTGGTTTCAACAGTGCTTGTTTAAATGTCGTTTGTGACCAAATTGGTGCAAAGTGGACCACCAAAACAAACTCCTTGACACCTGGGAGATTAAATCCCAGGAACAAATTAATGGTTCCTCACGAAAGCATGAAGATTTTTGGGTGGCACAAACAGTTTGTGCACATCTATTAATTGAAAGGTGAGTGGTTTGAACCCACTCAGCGGCACCAGAAAAGAAAAGCCTGGTGATCTGTGTCCATAAAGATTACAAAAAAAAAAACCAAAAAACAACTAAACTCACTGCCATCAAGTTGGATCCAACTCATAGTGATGCTCCCTTGGGTTTCCGAGGTAGTATCACTATGGAAGTAGATTGCCCAACCTTCCTTCTGAGGAGTGGCTGGTGGGTTTGAGCCACCAGCCTTCTGGTCTGTATCATATGGTGTTGCCATGAATTAGAATTGACTTGACATCAGTGGGTTTGATTTGTTTTTTAGGAAAGTATGTACAGAGCAAAAGGATAGAAGAAAACTGTTAATTTCATAAAGATATGGATGAGGAAGTGAAAGCAAGTACCGTTTATCATAGTTTTTGTAGGTACCAGACACTGTTTGAGAGGCTGCTTTTTACAGAGGTTATCTCATGGGCCTAGAGTGAGGCCAGGGAGGTGAGCTGTACAGCTGAAGTCTATCTTTATTAAAAATTTTTTAAAAAATTAATCATGTAGTTTTGGCATTAATTTTGATTTTCTAAAAAAAAGTATGGCATTAGAAAATTATTTATCTTGATCAATGAGATTTTAGTGCCTCTTTAAAATTTTTTGTCTAGGGCAACTACCTTGATCTTTTCATTCCATTCCTGGCTTTGTGCTCTCATTTACCTATTGTAAAATCCCAGGGAAAGTTGCTTTGTGGCATAAACAATTAGGTGCATGGCTGCTAAATGAAAGGTTGGCAGTTTGAATCTACCTAGAGGTGTCTAGAAAGAAAAGCCTGGAAATATGCTTCCAAAAGGTCACAGTCATTGAAAACTCTATGGAACACAGTTCTAGTCTGACACACATGGGGTTGCCATGATTCTGAATGGACTCAACAACAAGTGTGTTTTTCTTTCTTTAACAACCCAATGAGGAGCATTACTTCCTTTTATAGATTTGAAAACTAACACTACAAGAGGTTAACTCATCTTTCCATGCTCAAGAATATATATTATAGGACTTCCAGTAAGATGATGGAATAAGCAGACAAGCTCCACAGACCATCTTCAACAAAGAAAAAAGAAACCAATTGACAGAGATACAGAAGATAGTCCTGGATCAGCTATGGTTGTCAAGGGCTGCAGGGACGACTGTGCAAGTGGCCCATGACTAGAAAGGGAAACAGCAAGGAGGAAGACAACCCAAGCTGTGGACTTTCGGGTGTCTGGAGGGCACAGTCATTTTTGAGTTTTTACACATGGTGGCCATTTTGGATATTTAAAGTGACAACATTCTCATTTGGATTCCAGGGTCCTAAGAATAGGTTCCATTTGCCAAGGACAGCAGGGACATATGGGAAGCAGGCAATGGGAAAGGAGACAGATGGTGAGTGTATAAGAGCTGCTAACTAGCAAATAGAAAAGCACAGCACAGTACCCTGCTTACACAGATAACATATGAATAAAACAAAGAAACGAAAATTGTGGACTGGTTACTACAACATGCAATCACCAATTAAATATAAACACAAAAGTGTCACAATACCTCAGAGACAACAGAGCATCACAGTCCACACAAAGAAGCAGGATAAAGCAGGAGAAACAAGGACCAGGATATAGACCCAAAACTCATCTTTGAGGAAGACGCAGCATTGAAACTCCCTGATAAGGAATTCAAAAGAATATATTTAGGTACCTTTAATGAACTGAGAGACAGATCAAGGAAAACATTGACCAGATTGAGGAAAACATAGAGAAAACCCTAGAACAATTTCAAAAGACAATACAAGAACAAAATGACAAAATAACAAAAAATTAGAAATGATACAAATAATTACACATCTGACAAGGGACTTATCTCTAAAATTTATAGAAAACTCCAACACCTCAACAACAAAAAGATTAACAATCCAATCAAAAAATGAGCAACAGACATGAATGACACTTCACCAAAGAGGATATTAAGGTGGCCATCTAATACATGAAGAAATGCTCACAATCATTAGCCATCAGAGAGATGCAAATCAAAACAACAATGTGATACCATCTTACCCCAGCACACATGGCAAAGGTCAACAAGACAGAAAATGGTCAATGTTGGCAAGGATGTGGGAAGATTGGGACTCTCATCCACTGCTGGTCGGACTGTCAAATGATACAACCACTGTGGAAAACAGCATGGTGACTCCTTAAAAAGCTGGAATTAGAAGTACCATTTGACCCAGCAATCCCATTACAAGGTATATATCCCAAAGAAGTGAGAACCAGGACAAGAACAGATCTATGCACACCCATGATCATTGCAGCACTATTTACAATAGCAAAAGGATGGAAACAACCTACATGCACATTAACAGAAGAATGGACTACCAGTCTATGGTACATACACACAATGGAATACTATGCAACCCTAAAGAATAATGTAAAATCTGTAAAACACCACATAATATGGATAAACTTGGAGGACCTTATGCTGAGGGAAATAAGTCAATCACAGAAGGACAAATATGCTATTAGTTCATTATTGTAAAATGTCAAGGGAAGGTTTATATATGGAAGGGGACTTTCTTTGTTGATTACCAGGGGTGGGAGAGGAGTGGAGGGAACACTGAAAAAAAAAAAAAGTGCATTGACCCATGTCACTTTAGTTTTGTGTATTTCACTGTACATAAATTATATTTCAATGAAATGCATTTTTTAAAAAAAAGAATATAATAATGAAACTAGTCAATGAGAAAATGACCAACAGAAGCTTTTCCTTCCTGTTTTAGTTTTAGATTTTATTTATTTTCTTCTTGTTGAGAATATAAACAGCAAAACATACACCAATTCAACAGTTTTAGTGACACTGATTACATTGTTTAAGTTGTGCATTCATTCTCACCCTCCTCTAAGTTGTTCCTCCCTCATTAACACAGACTCATTGCCCTCTATGATTCTTATCTTATCTTTTGAGTTGCTGTTGTCAATTTGATCCCATATAAATAGTTCTTAACAGAGGATAATGCTCAAGAAAGATGTGTTTTACTAGTTTAGCTAAACTGTTGTTTGCTTTTAGAAGACTTCAGGTGTTGTTTTTGGTTTAAGGTTTATACATTATCCCAGGGCCATAGTTTCAGGGGTTCTTCCAGCCTTCATTGCCAAAGTCCTCCTTTTCATAGGGTTTTTGTTTAATTCAGAAATTAGAGACCTGATCCCTGAACAAATTATGTTCACATAGGTGAAAGAATGATGAAATGGCTTTTGGATAGGGAACTGACATGTGTTCCACATTGTATTTTGCAACTGAACCATGGTGGGTCAGGTGCTCCCTCACTGGTATGGTACTGAGTTGACTGTGGGAGCTCCAGGTATGACAGCGGGATAGAGAACTGGGTCACTGGCTAGTCTTCTGGAACATAATTCATTTATATTGGGCTATAGGACCAAGGTGAAGAAGGATAAGATGCAACTGAGTTCAGAGATAAATTTTTAGAGATGTGTGGTTGCTATTCAGATCTGTTTGTGGGTAGAAAGCTCTCCCTTTATCTTATTACTGGAAAGGGGAGTAAGTTGACTCTTAACAAGTGGCCACTGAGGGGATGCTATGCATATCCATACAAACTGCATATGAAAGTTTTCTGGACTCTTGGTGTACACTTTGGGTTAGGTACACACCACTGTTGAGATCTCATCTGAGGTTAACTTTAAATGGCCTTGAGTGAAAAGAACATAGAGGATGAAGCATACAAGAAATCACTTGGCTTTATTGTGTAAAACTTTAATTAGAGGGACCAGTGAAGTGAGGAAATAGCAGGAGGTGCTGTAAAAATGAGACAAAGATGTAGGTCAATGCTACCAGGGGGGCAAAAGATACTGCTTCCTGCTGTAGTGTTAGGGCCTACTGAAGAGAATGACACTCTTCAGAAAAGGGATTGGAAAAGTTAGTGCTTTCATAGCTTCCTATGGAGTATTGAATAGGCAAGTCACAGGAGGGAAGAAAGAAAATTAGCTAGATATATATACTGATGAAAATTGTCAATTGGCTCTTTTTTATGTTATAAAAATTTTAGCAAATATGTAATAGATGGAGGAAAATTAATGAGGTAGTATGAATTAAAAGAGTAGTAGGCCTGGGAGTTAACTTAAAAGAATATTCTAATGTATAGAGAGAAACCCTCTACAACAAAGGTGTTAACTGCAGCATTATTTAGAAGAGAAAAACCTGGAAACAATTACAAGTCAAACCATAAATGAATGCTAAGTAAACTTTGATATATCTAATCAGCGGCCTATTATGTAGCCATTAAAAATAATGTTTATAAACATATGTGGAAGCTTAAAAAGTGTTTTAGATATTGAGCTAATTAAAACTAATATAGAAAAGTGTTTTACAGCATAATTACAACTATGCTAAAAGACAAAACAGAGCTAAAAATATAAACAAATGAAAACTTCCCACATTATACAGTGGCTGCTGCTGATGGTAATCAAGGTGAATTCTTTAGTTATCCCTAAATTCTTATTTATTAATTTTTAAATGAACATATATATTAGTTTTCTGTAACAGATTAGCACAAATTTAGCAACTTAAAACAACACCCATTTATTCTCTCATATTTCTTTTGGGCAGAAGTAGCATGGCTGAGTTCTCTGCTCAAGGTCTCTCCACTCTGAAATCACGGTGTCGGCCAGGTTGTGATCTCATCTGGAGTTCAGTTCCTCTTCCAGTCTCATTGAGGTTGTTGGCAGAATTCAGTTCTTTGTAGTTGTAGAACTGAGATTCTTGTTTCCTTTCAGGTTGTCAAACATGGCTCATTCTCAGCTCCTGGAAGTGGCCTGCAGATCCTGGTCTATCTCTGGTCTGCTCTGACAGAGTGTTATATAACACAATGTAACCAAGGGAGCTTTATCCCATCATATTTCTAGGTACTACCCCACACTCACCACCACTTGTCTGTCAGTTTGTCATAATGTGGTGGCCTGTGTGTTGCTGTGAGGGAGGAGACTATGGCCCCGATATTTTGAATGCCAGCAGAGTCACTCATGATAGACAAATTTCAATGGAGCTTTGACTAAAACAGACTCAGAAGAAGAGAGGCCAAAGACAAAAAAAATGAAGATTTTTACCAACATCTACAGTCTGAAATTGACTGAATATGCAATCAAGATGTGTTGATTATCACTGACGATTGGAATGCAGAAATTGGAAACAAAGAAGAATCACTGGTAGTTGGAAAATATGACCTTGGTGACAGAAATAGAGATTGCATGATAGAATTTTGCAAGAACAACGACTTATTCATTTCAAATATCTTTTTTCAACAACATAAGCAGCGGCTATATACATGGAATTCACCAGATGGAGTACACAGGGATCAAATTGACTACATCTGTGGAAAGAGGTGATGGAGAAGCTCAGTATCTTTAGCCAAAACAAGGCCAGGAGCTGACTGTGGAACAGATCATTAACTGCTCATACACAAGTTCAAGTTGAAGCTGAAGAAAATTCAAACAAGTCCACAAGAGCCAAAATATAACCTTGATTACACCCTTACTGAATTTAGAGGCCATCTAAAGAATAGATTTGACACAATGAACACCAATGACTGGAAATCAGAGGAATTGTGAGATGACATCAAGAACATCATCCATGAAGAAAGCAAAAGGTCATTAAAAAGACAGGAAAGGAAGAAAATACCAAAATGGATGTCAGAAGAGATTCTGAATCTTGCCCTTGAATAAAGAGTAGCTAAAGGAAATGGAAGAATCTACAAGAGAAAAGAGCTAAACAGAAGATTTCAAAGAGAATCTTGAGAAGACAAAGTCAACTATGTAATGAAATGTGCAAAGATGTGGAGTTAGAAAATCAAAAGGGAGGAATACCCTCAGCATTTCTCAAGCTGAAAGAACTGAAGAGGAAATTTTGGCCTCGAGTTGCAATATTCAAAGATTCTATGGGCAAAATATTGAATGATGCAGGAAACATTGAAAGAAGATGGAAGGTATACACAGAATCACTATACCAAAAAGAATTGCCTGATGGTGATGCATTTCAGGAGGTGGCATATGATCAAGAACCAATGGTATTGAGGGAAGAAGATGAAGCTGCACTGAAGAAGTGGCAAAAACAAAGGTGCAGGAATTGACAGAATACCCATTGAGATGTTTCAAGAAACAGATGCCGTGCTAGAGGCACTCACTTGGCTATGCCAAGAGATTTGGAAGACAGCTACTTGGCCAACTGACTGGAAGAGATCCATATTTGTACCCATTCCAAAGAAAGGTGATCCCACAAAATGTGGAAATTATTGAACAATATCATTTATATCGCATGCAAATAAAATCTTAATGAAGATAATTAAAAAATGGTTGCAGCAGTATATTGACAGAGAATTTCCAGAAATGTAAGCTGGATTTAGAAGGGGACATGGAATGAGGGATATCATTGCTGATGTCAGATGGATCTTGGCTGAAAGCAAAGAATACCAGAAAGATATTTACTTGTGTTTTATTGACTATGCAAAAGCATTTGATTGTGTGGATCATAACAAATTATGGATAACATTGAGAAGAATGGGAATTCTCGGACACTTAACTGTACTCATGAGGAACCATAGAACAGGAGACTGTTGTTTAACAGAACAATGGGACACTGCATGGTTGAAAATCAAGAAAGGAAGTATGTCAGGATTGTATCCTTTCACCATACTTATTCAATCGGTATGTTGAGCAAATAATCTGAGAATCTGGACCATATGAAGAAGAATACCATCAGGATTGGAGGAAGAATCATTAACAACCTGTGATATGCAAATGACACAATTTTGCTTGCTGAAAGAGGATGGTTTGAAGCACTTACTGATGAAGATTAAAGACCACAGTCTGTAGTATGGATTACAACTCAACATAGAAAAAAACAAAATCCTCACAACTGGACCAATCAGCAACATCACAATAAATGGAGAAAAGATTTAAGTTGTCAAAGATTTCATATTACTTGGATCCACACTTGACACCAATGGAAGCAGCAGTCATGATATCACATGGCATATAACATTGGGCAAATCTGCTTCAAAAGACCTTTTTCAGGTGTTGAAGAGCAAAGCTATCTCCTTGAAGACTAAGGTGCACCTGACACAAGCCATGGTATTTTCAGTCGCCTCAAATGCATGTGAGAGCTGGGCAATGAATAAGGAAGACAGAAGAAGAATTGATGCTTTTGAGTTGTGGTGTTGGTGAAGAATGCTGAAAGTATCACAGACTGTTAAAAGAACTAACAAATCTGTCCTGGAAGAAGGGCAGCTGGAATGCTCCTTGGAAGCAAGAATGGCCAGACTTTGTCTCACCTACTTTGGTCATGTTGTTAGAAGGGACCATTCTCTGGAGAAGAATGTCATTCTTGGTAAAGTGGAGGGTCAGCAAAAAAGGGGAAGGCCCTCAACAAGATGGATTGACACAGTGGCTACAACGGTGGGCTCAAGTATAGCAAGGAACATGGGGCTGGCACAGGACTGGGCAGTGTTTCATTCTGCTGTACATGGGGTCACTGTGAGTCAGAACCTAACAACAACAACAACACTGTCTATACATGCAGCACCTGCGATTATGTATGTAGAAATATCCACAACCAAACATACATCTGCAAGGGGGTGTACTTCCTTACACTCTCCCACAATTCTTTAAGATACCTATCTACCTTTGCATGCATTCGTAAAAATTTTTTTGTTAGTACTAATGTTGCAGTTTGTCTATACTATTGTAATTACTGTCGTTGCCCTTTATTCTTACATTCTTCTGAGTATCTTCTTTCTCCTTGTTTATGTTGTGCTTATTTCCCCCATATTGTGTATTGTCTTTCCTGTCACCATTATGAACACATATCTTCTACCTAGTTAGTAATTTCTTTCCCTCCACCTCCTATCCCTGGTAATCATCAAAGACATTTTTCTTCTGTGTGAAAATCTTTTCTTTTTTTTCTTTTTTGCAATAAGATTCTCATATAATATTTGTCTTTTTGTGCTTGTCTTATATAACTCAGCATGTTGTTGTTGTTGTTAGGTGTTGTCGAGTCATCTCCAACTCATAGTGACCCCATGCACAGCAGAACAAAACACTGCCCAGTCCTGTGCCAGCTCCACAATCCTTGCTATACTTGAGCCCATCGTTGCAGTCACTGTGTCAATCCATCTCCTTCAGGGCCTTCCCCTCTTTTGTTGACCCTTCACCTCACAAAGCACAATATCTTTCTCCAGGGAATGGTCCCTTCTGACAATATGACCAAAGTAAGTGAGATGAAGTCTGGCATTCTCTCTTCCAAGGAGCATTCCAGCTGCACTTCATCCAGGACAGATTTGTTAGTTCTTTTAGCAATCCATGGTACTTTCAGCATTCTTCACCAGCACCATAACTCAAAAGCATCAATTCCTCTTTGGTTTTTCTTATTCATTGTCCAGCTCTCACATGCATATGATGTGATTTAAAATACCATGGTTTGTGTCAGGCCCCCATTAGTCCTCAAGGAGACATCTTTGCCCTTCAGCAGTTGAAAGAGGGTTTTTTGCCCCCAATTTGTCCAGTGCTATATGTCATCTGATGTCCTGGATGCTGCTTCCATTGCTATTGATTATACAACACAGTAATATGAAGTTTTTGACAACTTTAATCTTTTCTCCATTTATTGTGATGCTGTTTATTGGTCCAGTTGTGAAGATTTTTGTTTTCTTTATATTGAGGTGTGATCCATACTGCAGACTGTATTCTTTAATCTTCATCAGTAAGTGTTTCAAGTCATCCTCACTCTCAGCAAGTGAAGTTGTGTCACCAGAGTATTGCAGGTTATTAATGATTCTTCCTCCAATCCTCATGCCACATTCTTCTTTATATACTCCAGATTCTCGGATTATTTGCTCAGAGTATAAATTAAGTAAGTATGGTGAAAGGATACAACCCTGATGCACTCCCTTGTTGATTTTAAACCATGCAGTGTCTTCTTGCACTGTTTGAATGATAGTATCCTGGTCTATATACAGGTTCCTCATGAATACAATTAAGTGTTCTGGAATGCCCATTATTCTCAATGTTATGAACAACTTACGTTATCTCAATTTGTTATGATCCACACAATCGAACGCTTTTGCCTCCAGCGTGGCATCTGTTTGTTGAAACATCTCAATGGGTATTTCATCAATTCCTGGAGACTTGTTTTTCACCACTTCCTTCAGTGCAGCTTCAACTTCTTTCAATACCATTGGTTCTTGATCATATACCACCTCTTGAAATGGATGAACGTTGACCAATTCTTTTTGGTACCGTTACTCTGAGTATTCCTTCAATCTTCTGTTGATGTTCCCTGCATCATTTGATATTTTGCCCATAGAATCTTTCACTATTGCAACTCAAGGGTTAATTTTTTCCTTCAGTTCTTTCAGCTTGAGAAATGCTGAGCATGTTCTTCTGTTTTGGTTTTCTAACTCCATATCTTTGCACATTTCATTATAGTAATTGACTTTGTCTTCTTGAACTGCTCTTTGAAATCTTCTGTTCAGCTTTTTTATCTTCTCATTTCTTTCCTTTAGCTACTCTCCTTTCAAGGGCAAGTTTCAGAGTCTCTTCTGTCATTCATTTTGGTCTGTTCTTCCTTTCCTGTATTTTTAATGACATTTTGTTTTCTTCATGGATAATGTTCTTGATGTTATTCCACAATTCTTCTGGTTTCTGCTCATTGGTGTTCAACATATCTAATTTATTTTTTAGATGGTCTCTAAATTCAGGAGGGATTTACTCAAGGTTGTATTTTGGCCCTCATGGACTTGTTTTAATTGTCTTCAACTTCAACTTGAACTTCTATATGAGCAGTTGATGGTCTGTTCCACAATCAGCTCCTGGCCTTGTTTTGGGTGGAGATATTGAGCTTTTCCTTTGGCTCTTGCCACAGATGTAGTCAGTATGTTTCCTGTGTACTCCAACTGGTGAAGTCCATGTGTAAAGCTACCGTATGTGTTGTTGAAACATGTTTTTTGCAATGAATATGTCATTGATATTGAAAAATTATATCATGTGATCTCCAGCATTATTTCTCTAACCAAGGCCAAATTTTCCAACTACTGGTGATTCTTCTTTGTTTCCAACTTTTGCATTCCAGTAACCAGTGATAATGAACACATTTTGATAGCATGTTCAGTCAATTTCAGACTGCAGAAGTTGATAAAAATCTTCAATTTCAAGAAGACTTCTAGTAAGATGGAGGAAATGGCAGACAAGCTACACAAATCCTCTTCAACAGAGAGAGACCAACTGACAGAGATACAGAAGATAATCCTGGAGCCCTGAGCTTTGAAAGGAAGTATACAGAAATGGATTAGGCACCAACTAGTGGAAAAACCTGAATGAAAACAGTACAGATATGGTTGGAGCAATGGACTGTCAGCTACTCTGATGTGACTAAATGCCTGAATATTTCCAAGTGGTGTTAGGACCTCAGAATTGACCTAAGATCAGCCCTGGTTGCCAAGGGCTGCAGGGATGACTATGCTGGTGGCCTTTGACTAGTAAAGGAAACAGCAAGGAGGGAGACAACCTGAGCTGTGGACTTTCCACTGTCCAGAGGGTGCAGCCATTTTGATTGTTTACAAGCAGCAGACATTTTGGATATTTAAAGTGACTTAGGGTGCAGCCATTTTGAATGTTTACAAATGGTGGCCATTTTGTAAATTTAAAGTGACCGAGAGTACAGCCATTTTGTATCTTTACAAGTGGTGGTCATTTGAATTTTAAAGTGACAGCATTCTCATTCGGATTCCAGGGACCTAAGAATAAGCTCTGTTTGCCCTGGACAGCAGGGACATATGGGAGGTTAACAACAGGAAAGGAGACAGGTGGTGACTGTATAACTGCTGCCAACTATTGAATAGAGAAGCACAGTACCCTGTTTACTTAGATAAAATCCAAAGAAAACAAAAATTGTGGGCAAGTCACTTCAACATACAATAACCAATTAAATATAAACACAAAAACATCATAATGCCTCAGAGAGAACAGAGCATCACAGTGCACACAAAGAAGCAAGATAAAGCAGGAGAAACAAGGGACAAGGATACAGATCCAAAACATATCCCTGAGGAAGATGTAATATTAGAACTCCCTGATAAGGAATTCAAAAGAATTAAATTTAGGTATCTTCAATGAATTGAGAGACAGATCAAGGAAAACACTGACAAAATTGAGGAAAACCGAGAAAAACCTACAACAATTACAAAATACAATACAAGAAAAAAAAAAGACAAAATAAATGAAAAACTAGAAATGATTAAAATCTACACATGGAAATCCAGAAGATTAATACTAAATTTTCAGAAGTAGATAAGACATTGAATAGGCAAAGGAGTAGAATTGAATCAATGGAAGATAATATTAGTGAGATTGAAGGCAAATACCTCAATATTTCTTTAGAAAGCAATCAATCAGAAAATAGATCAAAACAAAATGAAGAAAGCCTAAGGTTCATGTAGGATACCATCAAAACGAATAACCTATGTGTAATCAGAATTCCAGAACAGGAAAAGACAAATAAAACTGCAGAAAAAATTGTCAAAGATTTGTTGGAAGAGAATTTTCCTGGTTTGATGAAAGATGAGAATAAATCCATTCAAGAAGTATGATGAACCCCAAACAGGATAGACCTCAAAAGGAAATCACCAAGACATATCACCATCAAACTCACCAAAACCAAAGATGAGGAAAGAATCCTGAAAGTACCATGGGAAAAACGAAAAGTTACCTACAAGGGGCAACCACTAGGACTAAGCTCAGATTTCTCAGCAGAAACTATAGAGGTGAGAAGACAATGGCATAGTACATATAAAACCCTGAAAGAGAAAATTTTCCAACCAAAAATTATATACCCAGCAAAATTGTCCCTCAAATATGATGGTGAAATTAAGACATTTCCAGATAAGCAGAAATTAAGGGAATTTGTTAAAACCAGGCCAACCTTTCAAGATATGCTAAAGGGAATACTTTGGACAGAGAAGCAAAAACAGCAAACAACAACTGACCATTAACACACATGGTGACATAACTCAGAAACCAACCCAGCCATGGAAGTATCCAAAGTACATAAGCCTACAAGATTGTATACAGGGAACCAGAGACATCAAATGACAAATGAGGACAACTACAGACCAAAAAGAGGGGGAAAATTGTGTAGTTACAGAACTTCTAAATGGTAGGAAAGTCAATACAACTACCAGATAGAACGGACTGTTTTAAACTTGGGAAGAAAACTATAAATCACAGAGTAACCTCAAAGAAAAATGAGAAATCCTCACATCAAAATAAAAAAGAGGGCCAGCACAAATATTTAGCAAATCCTAAAACAGTAGCAATAAAGGAAGTGATAACACAATTCATACACAAAATGAGCTCAGCACAGAAAATTATATGGAACAAAAAAATCAACACCACAAAGTGCATAACAAAAATGACAGCAACAAATTCATACTTGCCATTTATTACATATCTGGCAAGGGACTTATCTCAAAGATTTACAGAACATTCCAACACCTCAACAGCAAAGGAGTTAACAATCCTATTGAAAAATGGGCAGAAGATATGACTAGATACTTCACCAAGGAGGATATTAAGGTGGCCAGCATAATACATAAAGAGATGCTCATGATCAATTGCCATCAGAGAGATGCAAATAAAAACAACAATGAGATAGCATCTTACCCCAGCACTGATGGCAAGGTTCAACAAGACAGAAAATAACAAATACTGGCAGGGATGTGGAGAGATTGGGACTCTCATAAACTGCTCGTGGGACTGTGAAGTGATACAACTGCTGTGGAAAGCAGTATGGCGATTCCTTAGAAAGCTGGAATTGGAAATACCATTTGACTCAGCAATCCCATTACTAGGAAAATATCCTAGAGATGTGAGAGGCAGGACAAGAACAGATAAATGCACACCCATGTACATCGCAGCACTATTTACAATAGCAAAAAGATGGAAACAATCTATGTGCCCATCAATGGAAGTGTGGATGACCAAACTATGGTACATACACACAATGGAATGCTAGCCACTACTAAAGAATAATGTAGAGTCTGCAAAACACTGCATAACATGGATGAACTTGGAGGACATTGTTGTTGTTGTTGTTAGGTGCTGTCGAGTCATTTCTGACTCATAGTGACCCTATGCACAGCAGAACGAAACACTGCCCAATCCCGTGCCAGCTCCATGATCCCTGCAATACTTGAGCCCATCATCACAGCCACCGTGTCAATCCATCTCGTTGAAGGCATTCCCCTCTTTTGTCGACCCTCCACCCTACCAAGCATGACATCCTTCTCCAGGGAATGGTCCCTTCTGACAACATGACCAAAGTAGGTGAAAGAAGTCTGGTCATTCTCACTTCAAGGAGAATCTCAGCTGCACTTCCTCCAGGACAGATCAGTTAGTTCTTTCAGCAGTCCATGGTACTTTCAGCATTCTTCGCCAGCACCACAACTCAAAAGCATCAACTCTTCTTTGGTCTGGACATGGTAGCCTGCTCCCTGGGAGACATGAGGACATGGCAGAGATGGCAGAGAAGAGGTCAGGCCCATGATGATGTCATAAGGAAACCTAGAGCCAGGAGGCCTACACCAAGGCCAGAGGAGAAAATAAAACCAGGAAAACACATTTTCTTTGGGAATAGTATGGTAAGGATAGGGACTCTGTGCTATCATTTATTGTGATAACATAGAAAATGAGATCTCAGCTGTTCTCAAACCAGCTGGGAAGGAAGAACAAGATAGAAGAAACAGGAGGATGGTCCCATGAGCCCTAGAACTTGTAGGTGATGCTATATTGGAGGAAGAGCACAGGAGAGAAGAGAGATGGTGCATGATTTTCCCAGCTGGGGAAAATTCAGGTCTCTTAGAACTAGCTGTACATAGAACCACTTGCCTTCATGATGCAGGTTAAAAATAGTGGTAATTGCCAGCTCCCTGTGTGTGACAAATTATTACCATTATTACAAATGGACTGGAAATTAACCCATTGTATATGGAATTCACAATGTATACAAACTTGTTTCAAGCCAGCTGGTTTGTGCAAGGCTCACACCAACATGGTTGGTGTGCTCTGGGGAGAACTAAAAAGAGAGGTGGGGCTGGAGGCTGGTGCCAGATGCAGCCCTTTCTTTTTCCAAGCCTGCTATGGAAGTTCTGAAATACAAGCTGATAAGAAGTTAAAGTAAACCTATGCCAGGTGGCTGATTTGCTTTTCCCTTCCTGGCAAAGTTGTTCCCAGCCTGACTATTTCTGGACATGGTAGCCTGCTCCCTGGGAGACATGAGGACATGGCAGAGATGGCATGATTTGCATACTTTCAGGGTCTAACAGGCCTCAAAAAAGCAGAGACCTGATGGCCTGGAGACTCCTAATCAGATCTAAATGTTGTGGTCACTGTTACAGATTGAATTGTGGACCCAGAAAAATTATGTTGAAGTGCGAACCCCTACAGCCAGTTGTGATTGTGAAACTAAGCTCTCCTCCTTAAAATTAAAGTAGAAATAGTTGCTTAAAAATGTATACTTCCTTCATTCTAGCACTTTCCACAACAGCTAAAAGGTAGAAACAGAGAAATCTCCATCAACAGATGAATGGATAAACAAAATGTGATACATGCACACAATGGAATACTACTCAGCCATAACAAGAAATGAAATGCTGAAGCATGCCAGCCACTGCATGGATGAACCATGAAAACATCATGCTGAGAAAAATATGTCAGTTGCAAAAGGCCAGATACTATATGATGGCACATATATTAAATATGCAAGTATACAGGAACAAAGGATTATTAGTGATTACCAGTGGTGATGGGGGAATTAGGGGGAGTTTTTACTTAGCGGACACTGAATTTATACTAATGGTGGTAGAATGACGTGGAAAAAGGGTAGTGAAAATGGTTCTGCAACATGAAGGATGTAATCAATGTCATTGAATTATATATGAAGAAACTGTCAAGATAACCTCTGTTTTGTAGTGTATATTTTCATCACACACACACACACACACACACACACACAAAACTTGCCACAAGCTGATTAAGCTGGAAGTTCAAAAATTCCAAACACATTGTCCTTGAGTCAATTCTAACTCATAGCAACTCTATAGGATAAAGTAGAATGCCCCATAGGATTTCTAAGGCAGTAATCTTTACAGAAGCAGACTGCTACATCTTGTTTCAATTGAGCAGCTGGTAGATTTGAACTACTGAGCAGCTGGTAGATTTGAACTACTGACCTTCTGGTTAGCAGCTAAATGTTAACCACTAGAGACATCTTTTGTTCTTTCTTCTTCCTATTTTGGCTTTTCTCTACCTTCCAGCCTACAGTTTGGAAGTGATATCTAGAGTCCCAGGCCACATCTTGGACCATTAGGTGACTTTGGGGATGTAAACCATGTACCAGAAAGAGGGAGCAGGAAGATCAAAATCTGGGTCTCTGAGGACACTGTGGAGCTGATAGTGATACTGTCATTAGATCTCATAACACACAGGAGACAGGTCTTTATAGCTGAAGAACCTTAACTCTAAGAGATAAAGTAATCAGCTTACCTTCCTCTTCCTAAGAAGGGCAGAGCAGGAATTGAGACCCGGGACTATCTGATTTCATATGTGTGCTCTTAGTCACTGTCCTGAATTGCCCCAAATCAAGGCTGCTTAAGGTTTACCTCTAGAAAACAAGCTATGCAGGTGCCATGTTTGGAATAAAGCTGAAAAACTTAGCTCCTTCTCTCATTTTGTTGAAAGAGTTTCTGTCAAGGCCCACCAAATAACTTGTGCTATCCAAATCTGGAGCCTGATCAATAGCTCTGCTGTCTCTGTGCCTCTGCAGGCTGGGCCTAAAACCATCAGCTTTCTTTCCTGGGTCTTCAAGCTATCGGCTTCCAGTTCACCACCTGTATTGTGCTGGCCCTTCCTGCCTTCCCAGCCAGGCAGGAAACAACCTCTAGGGAATTCTTTTCAAACTTCCACATGGTCAGTTAGATTAGGTTTCCATGAAATATTTATACGTTTTCCTAAGGCTTTGGAAGGTCTGTGTCTGTCCAGATCATCTAAGTTGATTGACAGGGCTGCTGAAGTAAGACACTCTCATTCAGGTTTGCTCTTCCTCATGGAGGAAGGGTGAGGGATTCTGGCTAGAGCACTTTCGACTTTGAAGGGTACCACAGGATTGGAAAGGCTGCCCAATAGCTGGCTATGCTGTACAGCATGTAAACTTGATTATTTTCAGAGAGACTACTAAGCAAAGTGAAAGGGCATGGCCTTCCTAGTATAATATGATGCTCCTCGTCATATCCCACTGTCCCTAGTTTTCCTACTTCTCTGTTCCCAGATACTTAGGACACTGCTGACTATCAGAGATTCCTTTTGTCTTAAATTTTGGGGATTTTCAGCAAACATCTTAGCTATAATTTAAATTTTTAATTGTGTTTATCTGAGTTTGTCTGATTAACTAGAGGATTGCTGGGGTGTGTGGGTGAAGTTAGAGAAGAAGGAAGCAGGGACCTGCCAGAGGGTCTATTTATATGAAATGCAAAGGAGGTTGTGGTGAAAGAAGGAGCTTTGGTGGCACCAGTGGTTAACCACTTAGCTGTTAACCAAAAGGTAGGTGGTTCAAACTCAGCAGCCTGTCCGTGGGAGAAAGATGTGAAAGTCTGATTCTGTAATTATGTATAACCTCAGAAACCCTAATGTACAGTTCTACTCTGTCCTATAGGATTACTATGAATTGGAATCAACTTGATGGCAATGTTTTTTTTTTTTTTTTTTTTTTTTGAGGAAAGAGCTCTTTTGAAGGTAAGAGAATGTTAAAGTACATAACTTTGGCTTACAGGGTGGGTAAAGGTAGGGAAAGGATTGAGGGTGAGCTGGGGTAATGTTGCATGCCTTGTCAGGAAAAGGCATTTACAATGATGTATCTTGTGCAAAATACATCACTCATTTGCCAGTTTGTTGTTCTGAGGTGCCTTACATTGATGCTGGAAGCTATGCCACTGCTATTTAAATACCAGCAGCATTACTTTTGGTATACAGGTTTCAGCAGAGCTTCCAGACTAAGTTAGACCAGGAAGAAAGGCCTGGTGATCTACTTCTGAAAATTAGCCTATTAAAATCTTATAGATCACAAGGAGGTTAGAAGATGGCATCATACCTGTAGCCTACATGTATGTTCCCTCTAGCATCTTAATTCCTGAAAAACTAGGTGCAGGAGTTTGAAGCAGGGATTCCAGAGCTGTGAACAGTTCAGCAAGTTAGAGGATGCCAGATTTAGTGGAAATAGAGGGGAAAAAAAAGCAGAGTAAACAGCTGAGAAAAAGAAATGAACCTGCCCAGCTGGTGGGGGAGATGGAGAGGTAGAAAAGTGAAAAATTCTTTAGCAGTACAGGAGAGAGCCAAAATGAAAAAAAAAAAAAAAAAAGGGACACCACAGAACTAATGGTGGGTTTGGGGACTTGGACTACCAACACCAGGAGCTTCTGATGGTAACCTTGGGAACTGAGCTGAGAAAGTGGATAACATTTCTGAGAAACAGAGCAGATACCCTTGTGGTTCAGGATGCTGCTGAGTTGAGAGTGAAAAGGGGGAAAGGAGGAAATTCACAGCACATAGTTGGGCCTTGGGACAAGCTCGCAGCACAAGGCTGGGATTCAGCTCTTCCATGACAGCTTTACAGCACAGAGTGGACTGGAGTACTGGGTTTCTTTTTGGCTTTCTGACCCAAGTGGAAGGTAGCTGCACCCTAACCATTGGGATCTTTGCTGATTTTCAACCATGTGTCTGTGAGTGACAACAAAATGTCATCATTGGTAGCTGTTCCAAGCACACTCAAAACAAAACCTTGTAGTCAGCAGCAATTATGGAAATGTGGAAAGTAGGAACTCATTACTGGTGCATTTTTTTTTTTTCTTTTCTTTTTCCCTCTTCTCTCCTCCCTCACCCAATAGAAAAACCACATTAATCTACCACAACACCTGCTCATTCCAACCCCAAATCCCCTTCATGATGAATAGTGACTTGCATCCACATTCCCAACAGTGATTCCATCAACACAAAGAAAACCCAGCACATCTGAATTAATAACCAAAAAAATAAAATTCATCAGCTCCACCCTTGCAAATATATTTAAACATAAAATCAAGGTGAAACAAATCAATACATAACTAACAGTTAAGACAACTTAAAAATGTCTAGGAAACAACAAACAACCTCAAATCAGAAAAAAAAAAAAAAAAAAAAAAAACAAGCTAAGACATTACAAGTAAACTTGGATGAAAAGGAGGTAAAAAAAAAAAAAAAAAAAAGCGCCTCATTTC
>NW_006921591.1:1588597-1606742 GCF_000298275.1 Orycteropus afer afer
AAAAAAAAAAAAAAAAAAAAAACAGGACAAGACAACAGAAGTAAAAGCCTACACTAAAGACTCATTTAACATGGATGAAGAAAAGGCAATAGAACTATCCAAGAAGTAATTTAGAAAATATGTATATAGAACTTTACTAGAGCTCAAGGAAACTACCAACAAAATCAAGGAGAACACAGACAGACAGTACCCTTGAAGAATTCAGGAAAACTGTTCAAGAACAAAGTAACAAGATTAATACACAATCAGAACTCATACAAAAACAGCAGTTAGAAATCCAGAAGATGAATACTAAAATTACAGAATTATACAGCACAGTGTCAGGACAAAAGAGTAAAGTAAAACTGGCTGAAGAATGGATTTCCCAACTAGAAGATAAATCCCTTGATACCAGCCTCTATGGGATCTCTGGTGGTGTGGTGCCAAAAGCATTTGACTGATAACCAGGAGGCTGGCAGTTCAAACCCCCCACCCACTCCTCAGGAGGAAGGTTGGGCAATCTACATCCATAGTGATACTGCCTTGGAAACCCAAGGAGGATCACTACGAGTCAGATCTGACTCAACAGCAGTGAGTTTGTTTGCTTGTTTTTTTTTTTTTTTTTTTTTTGGTGTACCAGGCTGTACGAAGAAAAATCAGAACAAAGAGTTAAGAGAAATGAAGAGAACCTAAGAGTTATATGGGATGACATGAAAAGAAACAACATATGCCTCATTGGAATACCAGAAAAAGAAGAGGCAAAAGCAAACAAACAAAAAGCCACTGAGAAAAAATGTGGAAAACTTGCTAACAGAAAATTTCCTCATTACCATGAAGGAAGAAAAGATATTTGTCCAAGAAGCACAATAACCCATACAGGACACATCCCAAGAGAAAGTCACCAAGACATATCATAATCAAACTCTACAAAACAAAAGACAAAGAAAGAATCTTGTGAGCAGCCAGGAAAAAAGAAACGTCACCTACAATGGACAAGCAATTAGATTCAGCTCTGATTACTCAGCAGAAACCATGCAGGCAAGTAGGCAGTGGGACAGCAGATATAAAACACTGAAGGAAAAGAACTTCCAACCAAGAATTCTATATCTAGACAAATTGTCCATCAAATATGAGAGTGAAATCAAGGCATTCTCAGACAAACAAAAACTGAGGGATTTTGTGAAAACCAGAGCAACCCTACAAGAAATGTTTAAGGAAGTCCTTCCAATAAAGAACCCACAACAGAGATAACCAAATTAAAATCAGAACACTTAACAGCAACACTTAAAAAACAAATAAGAAATAGATGATCAAAATAAGCTCATAAAATATTGTACAAAAAGAAACAAGGAAGTCAATATGCAGATGACACCAGTGACAAAGCAAATAGAGGGAATAAAGTTCTAATTATAAAATTTCCAAATGAAGAGGAAGACAGGACAATGTTCTTATAGAACAGACTGTTCCAAAATTAAAGAGACAAGGAATCACTCCAAAGTAACCTCAAAGAAAATTAACAATCCCCCTAAGCAAACCCAGAAAGAGGAAAACATATGGGCTTAGTAAGCACAAAACAAGCAATAAAGAAAAGAGAGGAAACACTTGATAACAAAATGAACTCATCACAGAAAAGTATTTGGACCAAGGAAATCTCCAACAACATGATAAAAAACACAATAGAATGGCAGCAATAAATTCATATCTATCACTAATTACACTCAATATGAATGGACTAAACACATCATCAAGAGAAAGAGAGTGGCAGATTGTATAAGAAAAGAAGACCCATCAATATGCTGCCTACAAGAGACCCACCTTAGACACAAAGATAAAAACCAATTAAAAGTTAAGCCAATGGTAACCAAAAAAGAGCAGGAGGGCAATATTAATTTCTGGTAAAATAGACTTCAAGGTAAAAAACAGCATAAGGGACAAAGAAGGAAGTATATGATGCTAAAAGGGTCAATTGACCAATAAGATATTACCATAGTAATATCTATGCACCCAATGAAAGTGCTACAAAATACCTGAAGCAAATATTAACTGAAATGAAAGGAAAAATAGACAACTCTCCAATAGTACTGGGTGACTTTAACACTCCACCTTCAAGGAGAAACAGAACAATTAGGAAAAAAAAAAAAAAAACTCAACAAAGATACGAAAGAGCTCAACAACACAACCAAACAACTCAACCTCATAGACATATACAGAGCACTCTACCCAACAAAAGCACAATTCACATTCTTCTCCAGTGCACATGGATCACTCTCCAGAATAGATCATATGTTAGGACATAAAAACAAGCCTCAATAAATTCAGAAACTTTGAAATATTACAAAGCATCATCCAAACCACAATGCTATAAAATTAGAAATCAAATAGGAAGATCAAGGAAAAAATGTCAAATGTGGAAGTTGAATAATACACTGCTCAAAAACTACTGAGTAATAGAAGAAATAAAGTGTGAAATAAAAATTCCTAGAAACAAATGAGAATGAAGATACATCTTACCAAAACCTATGGGACACAGTGAAAGCAGTACTCAGAGGTCAATCTATAGCAATAAATGCACACATCAAAAAAGAGGAAAGAAGCAAGATCAACACTCTAATTCAATAACTCCAACAATTAGAAAAAGAGCAACAAAAGAAACCTACAATATCCAGAAGTAAGGAAATAATAAAGATCAAAGCAGAAACAAGAGAAACAGAAAAAAAAAAAATAACAATAGAGAAAATCAACAAAATGAGAAGCTGGTTCTTCAAAAAGATCAACAAAATTGACAAACCACTGGAAAGTCTAAGAAAAGATAGAGATAAAAATAACAAGAGTAATAAACAAAAAGGGTGACATCACAACAGAACCAACTGAAATAAAGAAGATACAGAATATTATACTGTACTCCAACAGATTTGAGAACCTAGAAGAGATGGACAAGTTCCTAGAAACACAAGACCTACCTAAACTATCCCAGTCGGAGATAGACTACTTGAACAGACCCATAACAAAGGAAGAAATTGAGTAGGTCATATAAAACCTTACCACAAGAAAAGGTTTTCCTGGCCCTGATGGCTTCACTGGAGAATTTTACCAAACATTCAAGGAAGAGTTGACACCTATACTACTCTAACTATTCTAGAACAGAGAAAAAGATGGAATACTTCCAAATTCATTTTTATTAAGCAAGCATAACACTGATACTAAAACCAGAGAAAGATACTAAAAAGGAAAGCTACTGACCAATATCTCTCATGAATATAGACACAAAAATCTTCAACAAAGTCCTAGCCAACAGAACCTGACAACATATAAAATAATAATAATACATCTTGACCAAGTGAGATTCATAGCTGGTATGCAATGATGGTTCAACACCAAAAACAATCAATGTAATCCACCACATAAACAAAACAAAAGAAAAGAACCATATGATCACATTAATTGAAGCAGAAAAGGCATTTGATGAATTCCAACATCCGTTCCTGTTCAGAACTCTCAGCAAAAGAGTGATAGAAGGGAAATTCCTTGACATAATAAAGGGCATATAAGGAAAGCCAATGGCCAACATCATTGTTAGTGGAGAAAGACTCAAAGCATTCCTTATATGAATGGGAACCAGACAAAGATGCCCTCTATCACTACTTCTATGTAACATTGTATTGGAAGTCCTAGCCAGGGCAATAAGGCAAGAAGGAGAAAAAAAAGGCATCCAAATTGGCAAAGAGGAAGTAAAGCTATCTCTACTTGCGGATGACATGATCCTATACATAGAAAACCCAAGAGACTCAGCAAAAAAATTACTGGAACTAATAGAGAGGTTCAGCAAATGGCAGTATACAAGGTCAACATGCAAAAATCAGTTGGATTCCTCTACATCAACCAAAAGCCCTCTGAAAAAGAAATAAGGAAAACAATACCATTTACAATAGCTATCGAAAAGATCAAATATCTAGGAATAAATCTTACCAGAGACACAAAAGACTCATACAAAGAAAACTAAAAAACACTACTACAACAAACTACAAGGGATCTACATAAATGGAAGGACCTACCTTGTTCATGGATAGGAAGACTGAGTATTGTGAAAATGCAATACTACACAAAGCAATCTACACATTTTATGCAATCCTTTCCCAGATACTGCCAACATTTTTTAAGGATATAGAAAAATCAATTACTAACTTCATATGGAGATGAAAGAGACCTCAGATAAGCAAAGCACTACTGAAGAAAAAAACAAAGTGGGAGGTCTCACACTCCCAGATATCAAAACCTACTATAAAGCCACAGTAGTTAAAACAGTGTGGTATTGGTACAATGATAGACAGATAGACCAGTGGAACAGAATCGAAAACCCACAAATAGACCCATCCATCTATGGACAGCTGATCTTTGACAAAGGACCAAAACCCATTAAATGGGGAAGAGATGATCTCTTTAACAAATGGTGCTGGCAAAATTGGGTATCCACCTGCAGAAAAATAAAACAAGACGCATACCTCACCTCATATACAAAAACAAACTCAAGTTGGATGAAAGACTTAAATGTAAAAGCCAAACTATAAAGTTCATCAAAGATAAAATAGGGGCAATCTAGGGGCCCTAATTTATGGCATACATAGACTATAGCATAACCCAGAATGCACAGGAGGTAGAAGAGAAGCTAGATGACTGGGATCTTCTAAAAATTAAATTCTTATGTGCATTGAAAGACTTTGTCAAAAGGGTAAAAAGAGAATCTATATATTGGGAGAAAATATTTGCCTATGACATATCTGACAAATGACTTATCTCCAAAATTTGTAGAAAACTTCCACGCCTCAACACTACAAAGACAAACAATCCAATTAAAATATGGGCAAGGGACATGAACAAATGGTTCATTAAAGATGATATGCTGGCAGCCAACAAACACATGAGGAATTGCTCACAATCATTAGCCATCAGAGAGATGCAAATCAAAACTACAATGAGATATTATTTCACCCCAGCAATAATACCAAAGTTCAACAGGACAGAAAATAACAAATGTTGGCAAGGTTGTGGAGAGATTGGAACTCTCATACACTGCTGGTGGGACTGTAACCATTGTGGAAAATGGTATGACATTTCCTTAAAAAATTGAAAATAGAAATACCATTTGAACCAGCAATTCCATTACTAGTAATATATCCTAAAGAGGTGAGAGAAAGGACACAAACAGACATATGCACATCCATGTTCATTGCTGCACAATTCACTATAGCAAAGAGATGGAAACAACCTAAATGCCCATTAACAGATTAATGGATAACCAAATTATGGTATATTCACACAATGGAATACTATGTTACATGAAAGAAAAATGAAGAATACATGAATCATGTCACAACGTGGATGAATCTGGAGGACATTATCCTGAGTGAAACAAGTCAATCACAGAAGGACAAATACTGTATGAGCCCATTACTATAAAAAGTCAAGGAAGGGTTTGCTTAGGGAAGGGAAATCACTTTGTAGGTTGCCAGGGATGGGAGGGAATGGGAGGGTAACATTTCAGACTAGTTGGGAGCCACATGTTGAGTTGGGTAAGGGGAAGGATAGTATGGAAAGAGTCTGTGACCAGCATGATAACATTGGGGAAATGGAGGACACTGAATAGTGCACATAAGATACAGATGACAGAGGCTAACCAGAAGGCTGGTGGTTCAAATTCACCAGCCACTCCTCGGAAGGAAGATAGGGCAATCTACTTCCATAATGATACTGCCTTGGAAACCCAAGGAGGGGTCGCTATGAGTCGAGTCCGACTTGAAGGCACACAATAACAACAATACAAGTATATGCACAATACTGCATTACCACTGACACCAAACACCAGGTTACAGATAAATGCATAGACAACTGAGAAGATCAGAACAGGAAAATATCCTAGACAGCTGAAGATGGTCTTGCACAGATACTAGTGATACAAAATAACTGCAATCATTACAGAAGCAACAGAAGACAGACATAGAACAATCCTTCATAGACAGCCAAACACCTTGGGAGAGAGAACCACTGTGTCTACTGACTCAGGATCATAGTATTGGGGGACACCAGGTTAAATTGGCACAACAAAATACATAAAAATCTTGTTCCACAACCTACTCTGGCGAGTAGCAACTGGAGTTTTAAAACTTTTGATCATCCATCTAAGATGGAGGTTATGGTTTCCTCTCATCTGAAGTGAAGAAGAGTTAGGAAAACCAAAGGCACTCGGAAACAATCAGCCCTAGGATATGGACCTCGAGACCAGAAGAACTAGATGGTGTCTGGCTACAAATGCCAACCACTCGGGAAAGGATCAAAACTGGAGATCCTGGATAGAGTGGGAGGAAAAATGTGGAACAAAATTCAAAACTACAACAATGACCAGAATTACTGGTTGGATGGAGTCTGGTAGGATCCCCAAGACTATGGCCCTGGAATATACTTTGGGCCTGGGATAAGACTCACTCCCAAGGACTGGATCTCAGCCCAATAGTAGTAAGACTTACATGAAGAACACCCAACCCAAGGCATGCACCCCACTAGTCTTCAACTCACCAGAGGGGCAGCATTCACATGGAGAAAAATCTGGATAGACATGAATGCATGACTAAGAAGGGCACAAGGATGGGGGCGCAGTCACAGGGAAGGGAGAGGAGGAGAGTGGGTTAGGGTTGGGGATGATAATCAGAGAGTGAAACCAAGTGTACATGAACTGTTGAATGTAAAACAAATTCTGCTCTGTAAATTTGCACACAAAGCACAATAAAACAAACAAACAAAAAAACCTTATGAGTCACAATAGAGTACTGTCCAACACAGTGCTGGAAGGTGAGCCCCTTGGGCTGGAAGTCATTCAAAATACACTGCACCAACAGACTCAAGTGGCTGCACCAATGGACTCAAGCATACCCATGATCATGAAGATGGTGTAGGAACAGGCAACATTTTGTTCTGTTGTATGTGGGGTCCCCATTAGTCAGAGCTGATTTGATGGCATCTAACAACAACATATTAGTTACGTTCTTGCAATTCTTTGTGGAATCCTCAGGCTGCAATGCACCAACCCTGTAGTTTTCAGCAGCTCTGAGAGCAACTGTAGGTTGTGTGTGTGCAGGTACAGTGATGGGTAACATTGGTAGGTTCTGTTTACCCTCAGTGCAGACCGTACTGGGTACCAGTGATGGTGACAGTCCTTTGTGACACCTGCTCTGTTCCTGGCACTGTCCAGAGACATCACACAGTGACCAAAATTTAATGGGACCTGGAAAGTATCATGAGATAGCCAAAGGGCTGTCTGAGGAACACATTTGGAAATCCAGAATTTTCTCACAGAAATTTTAGGGGGAATGTATTAGAGTCCATGAGCACATAGAGGGCATAGTCTAAGAAATACTTTTATGAGGGCCTGTGGTTGGCTGAATAATGTTAAAAAAAAAAAAAAACAGTTGCTGTTGAGTTGACTTGGACTCATGGTGATCCTGTGTGTGTCAGAGTATATGCGTGCTCTATAAGGTTTTCAATGGCTGATTTTTCAGAAGCAGATCACTAGACATTTCTTCTGAGACACCTCCTGGTGGACTCTAACCTCTAACCTTTTGGTCGCAGCTGAGTACTTAATCTGTTTGCACTACTGAGGGACTCCAACATTTAAAAAAAAAAAATGTCCTTATAGATTAAGTCATTGCTTTTAAGAAGATTTTCTCATATGGCAGGAAAAGCATGCTAACTGACTTAAGTCTTGGCTGGATCTCCTCTGACCACCTCAAAATGTCACATGTAACGACCAAGGGACTTGCCAGTTTTGGAGATACTTGAGATTTTTCAATTTATTCTCCTTCCACATAAGGCAGGCCCATCCACTGACAATGGGAAATGGTGGAGGGATCTCTCTCTCTGAATTAGGATTTTATTGGATTTGAGCACAAAATTGGACATGGTGGTTTGGTTATCTGATTTGAATGCTTTGATGTACAGTAAAGGTGACCTGAGAAAATTTTTATCATGCAGGGAAAAGAGGGAGAGTGCAGCTAAGCATAGAGTCAATAATTAGGGTAGTAATCATTGCTGGGGAGTGAAGCCAACGTTCTGTTTTCCTGATCCCCACCCATCTTGTAGTTTTTCTATGTTTGGCTTGGCTCCCCAAATAATCTGATTTTCACATTCTGTCTTTCTGTTTTCTTGAACTATTTTTAGATCCTTTGATTCAGTTATGTTGGCAGCTGCTCTTCCCCAAAATACTTGAAGAACTTCCAATTCCGCAGTGAAAGGAGTTACAGCACAGCAGCTGAAAGGAGCTGTCTTTCCCACTGTGGCCTCCCTGCTTTACCAGGGGACCCAGTGGCCTTAGACTCAGCAGGACATCCACCTACCCAAACTCAAGGGGAATATTCCAGTTGAGGCTTCCTCACACAACACTGGAGCTCAAGTAGACTTCTACAAATATAATGCACAGCAACATTTTGAGGATCTTTCCTTCAAAGAGGAGTTCCTGGGTGGTGTAGTTAATGTGCTCAGCTGTTAACAGAAGGATTAGAGGTTCGAGATCACCCAGAGATGGCTCAGAAGAACGGTTTGGCAATCTACTTCTGAAAAACAAGACACTGGAAACCCTACGGAACACAGTTCTTCTCTAACACACAAAGGGTTGCCATAAGTTGAAGGTGAGATGATGGCAACTGGTTTGATTCCTTCAAAGAACTTAAGATATTTCCTCTAAGGTTCTGTGTGTAGCAGTGGGCAAAAAAGAGGACTTCTAATTGACTCTGTAGCAAATATACAGTTTTTAAACTTAGCTGAACTTTCAGTACTGCTTTATGATCTTTCAGTCACTCTTGGGATATTCCTCCCCTAAATCCCAGCTTTGGTTGTGACTGCTTGGGTTCAGCTCCTGGCTTTGCAACTTATCATCTCTGTGACTGTAACTTCTCTGTGCCTCAATGTTCTCTTCTGTAAGCTGGGTATAATAATAATAGCACCTACCCCTACTGGTGTGAGGATTAAAAGGACAATATATATAAAATACTTAAAACAGTGCCTGACACATAACATACACTGTTATGCACATAATTATGTTATATACATAGTATACACTGTTAACTGTTGTTCCAAAGTTTTGCACCTCTCCTTAAACTTCTGTATTTGAAGAGGACATTGATTTTGTTTTCTTCATTACTGAGGAAATAGACTCTTCTGGTACCAATGATTTCAACTCCCACTTCAGAAATGTATATTTTATGAGGTTTAATCTTCTTTGTCTCATCTCAAAGGAAAAATGGCCTCTCTTTGTCAATGCAACTCTTCTACTTGTGTACTTGATCCCTGCTTTTTCAATCTTTTCCAAAAAATTCACCTTAGTCTGGGTCTCCACAGGTGTTCCTAGCCTGTGCTACCCTTTCCTTTCACAATAAGACTTCCTAATTGCAAAGAAAGTAAGTAAAACATATTCATGGTGGAAAAACTACAAATAAATAAAAATTAAAGCTCACCCAGAATCCTACCTAATTGGCTCTGTTTCCAATCCATTCTTTCCACCAATGATAAAATGAGCTTTCTATTTGCTGATTTCATCACACCCTTTCTCTGCTTAACTTTCATAGAATAAAATTTATCTTCCTCAGCCTGTCATTTGGGTCTCTTCATAATCCACCCCAAATGTACCTTCCCACCCTTCTCTCAATCTCAGCAGCTTTTTGTGTTTCCAGATCTTGGCTCCAACACTTTTCTCTACCTGCAAAAGTCTACTCATTATTCAAGCTCCAGATTAAATATTATCTGTTCAGTAAAACCTTTATTATTATTATTATTATTTTTAACTATCTCCAGCCAGCAATGATTGCTTCTTTTGTGTTCTGTAGCGTTTTCCTCAGATCTCTAATATAGCACTTATCAAACCCCAACACGTGTGCAGGCTACTATTTACATGTTTCTCTGGATTTATGGGATTTGATGGTCGTTAGATGATTTTCTCTTGCTCAGCACACCTGGCAATGGCAGAAATACAGCTAAGAGTTGTTTGGATAGGCATTTAACTTATATTTGGATTTAGCATATCACAAACAGGTCCATATCCCAATGTTCAATGGGAACAATGACTTGCAAGTGCCACTGTCAGGGGCACCATTTTTGGTCTTTCTAAGAGGCATAGGTGAGTCATTTATGCCAGGCTTCCTGCTAGTGTTAGCCTTCCTGAGTTGTTCAGAACCTGTCACTCACTGAACTCTAGGCCATGGTCCTCAACCTTCCGCACACGAGAGTCACGAGGGATGGGGTGAGGATAGGGTGGTGGAGAAGAGGAAGAGGAGGGCTGTTACAAAGTAATGTTATGGATTAAATGAGACCCCCAAAAGTTTATGTTGAATTCCTGGCCCTTGTACCTGTGGATGTGATCCTGTTTGGAAACAGTGTTTTCTTCGATTATGTTAATTAGGTCATACCAGTGTAGGGTGGATCTTAAACCTTCTGAGCTATGAAAAGACCAGAATAGACACAGAGACACATGGAAGACACCATGTATCATTGACAAGCCAAGGAATGCCTGGGGCTTCTGGCAAAGAAGGAATCAACATGGACAAGATGCTCACTAGGATATTTAACTTCCTGAACTTTGAGAAAATAAATTTCTGTCCTTTAAAGTCACAGACAAGTGGTATTTGTATTATAGCAGCAGTAGGGAACTAACACAAGCAGATTGTCACTGTCTACCTCTAGTTTCTGATGCTCAGTAGGTCTGGAATGGGGCCTAAGAACGTGCATTTCTAACAAAGTCCCAGGAGATGCTGATGCTGCTGGTTTGGGACCATACTTTGTAAACCACTGCTAAGGGCAACTTTAGGCTCTATTTTCTTGTACTACCACTATCTTACATTTTCTCACCCCTCAACCATGTTCTCCCTATCTCTATGATGACTGTAATAGCATTTACTTTGTTGATTAGCATAACATCTAGTGAGTCCTACTAGTTCTAAACCTGTCTCTTGTTCCTTCTTGGCCACTTTGTCCTTCCTCAATCTGCCTATTATGAGGACTCAAAGAGTACGGGGAGTGTCTGGCTTGTGAAAATGGTTAACACACTCTACTCCTAAATGAGATTTGGTGGTTCAAGTTCACCCAGCGGTGCCTTGGAAGTAAGACCTGGTGATCTACTTCCATGAAACCAGCCATTGAAAACTCTATTGAACACAGTTTTATTTAGACACTCATGGGGTTGTCATGAGTTGGACTGGCCTTGACAGCAACTAGTTTAAAGGAGAAGGATTATGTCAGTGTGATTTTTATTGTTGACACAGACTAGCACATGTTAGGAGGTTGAATAAATGTGAGAGTAATTGCACTGAATGTCTATGTGTTAGATTGGGTTCTCTAGAGAAACACAAAACCCAGCAAAGTGTATATATGTATATTTAGAGAGAGAGAGAGAGATTTATCTTAGGAAAATGGCTCACAAGCGTATAGAAGCTGACAAGTCCAAGCTGACAAGTCCAAGTCTCTGGAGGAAACGGGCTGGCGGCAGCCTTAGCTTCCATAAGCGCAGGGGGCTGAGAAATTCAAGGCTGGCAGGCAGTGCACTGGTTGTTGACTCCAACAAAAGACGAATCCAAGATCTCCAGGCCGAGCAGTGGGCTGCTCACTCATGGAAGTCTGTAGTTCGCACACCAGTGTTCCAATCCCTCAAAGAATGTGTCTCTTCCCAGGATGTCCCTGGATATCTTGGAAGTAGGCCACACCCCTAGGGAAACTCCCCTTGGGCAGACTGGCCACTCAGAACACAGTCATCTGATCCCATCATGGGAACAACCACAGAGAACTGGGGTCCAGCCAAGTGGACACACAGCTCCAACTATCACAGTCTAGTTCTGGCCCTGCCATTGAATTGCTCTCTTTGGCAGTGAGTTAAATACTCTAGCGTAGTGCCTAAGGCATTTGACTGCTAACCAGAAGGCTGGCAGTTCAAATCTACCAGCCACAGCTTAGCAGGAAGGCTGGGCAATCTACTTCCATAGTGATACAGTCTCAGAAACCCAAAGAGGGGTCACTATGAGTTGGGTCTGACTTGATGGCACATAACAACAACAACAACAACTCAATTATCATTGTTGGTAAAATGAAGTGAATGGTGTTTGACAGAAGATATGAATTAGAGAATGGGGTAGGAAGAAAGTATGACTAGGAGAAGGATTATTTAATAATCAATCCTAATAAGCTGGATACAGCAGCTGACACTGACACCACTGGTGGCAGTTGTTGGTGCTCTGCACCAGGGACCCCAGGGAGCCTGCAGAGCTGGATTCCAGGGCTAGGTCTTTCCAAGTTTTGTTTCTTAACTTTCTCCACAGGAACTCAGTTACTGCAGCATCTGTGAGAAAATTCTCCCCAAAGAATCTCTGTTTGGGGAAAGAATACAAGGGAAATTTGAGCCTTACACAGCTGACCTAACCTCACTCTTCACAGGATGTTAATAGAAAGGATGACTGTACAAAACCAATCATGTTTATTTTTTCTGATTTAAAATTTTAATTCACATTTTAGAATGTGAATACTACAAAAAGTATTCTGAAGGGTTTAAGTTAACTATAATTGTAATACCCTGAAAAGATGAACATTTGCATGCTAAATCATTTTTTCTCTTCAACACTTGCTACCTCTTTTTTGTAATGTTTTATTGATTTTTGTTGCTGTAGTTAGGTGCTGTTGAATCAGGTCTGATTCATAGTGATCCTAAGTACAAGAGAATGAAACACAGTCCAGTCCTGTGCCATCCTTACAATCTCTGCTATGTTTGAGCCTATTGTTGCAGCCACTGTGTCAATCCATCTCATTGAGGATCTTGCACTTTTTCTCTAACTCTCTACCAAGCATGATATCCTTCTCCAGTGACTGGTCTCTTCTGACAACATAACAATTGTTAATACTACTATTATTCAAATTTATGCACCAAATACTGAAGCCAAAGAAGAAGAAATTTAAGATTTTTACCAACTTCTGCAGTCTGAAACTGACCAAACATGGAAACAAGATGTATTGATGGTTACTGGTGATTGGAATGTGAAAGTTGGAAACAAAGAAGAAGTATCAGAAAATGCTTAGAAATGTTGGAAAATATGGTCTTGGTGAAAGAAATATTGGAGAACTCATGATAGGATTTTGCAAGATCAATGACTTATTCATTGCAGATACCTTTTTTTTTCAACAACATAAATGGCAACTATATATGTAGATGCCACCAAATGGAATACACAGGAATCAATTCAGCTATATCTGTGGAAAGATTGATGGAGAAGCTCAGTATCATCAACCAGAATAAGGCCGGGAGCTACCTGTGGAACAGATCATCAATTGCTCTTTTGCAAGTTCAAGTTGAAGCTGAAGAAAATTAAAATAAGACCACAAAAGCCAAAATATGACCATGATTATATTCCACCTGAATTTAGATCTGATGCACTGAAGATTAATGAAGACCAAATGAATTATGGGATGACATCAAGAACATCATACATGAAGAAAGAAATAGGTCATTAAAAAGATGTGAAGGGAAAAGATCAAAATGAATGTCAGGAGAGACTCTGAAGCTTGCTGTTAAACATAAAATAACTAAAGTAAATTGAAGAAATGTTGAAATAAAAGAAGTGAATAAAAGATTCCAAAGGTGACTTGGGAAGATAAAGTATTATAATGAAATGTACAAAGACCTGGAGTTACAAAACCAAAAGGGAAGAACACTCTTGGTATTTCTCAAACTGAGAAAATTGAAAAAATTTAAGCCTCAAGTTGCAATATTGAAGGATTCTATGGGCAAAATACTGAATGATGCAGGAAGGATCAAAAGAAGATGGAAGGAATACATAGAATCAACCAAAAAGAATGGTTGATGTTCGGCTATTTCAGGAGGTAGCATATGATCAATAACACGGTACTGAAGGAAGAAGTCCAAGCTGCAGATGTTTACCTGTATTTTATTGGCTATGCAGAGGCATTTGACTGTGCGGATCATAACAAATTATGCATAACATTGTGAAGAATAGGAGCTCCAGAACACTTCATTGTGCTCTTGAGGAACTTGTACAGAGAACATGAAGTAGTCATCCAAACAGAACAAAGGGATACTGCATTGTTTAAAACCAGGAAAGATGTGCATCAGGGTTGTATCCTTTCACCACGCTTATTCAATCTGTGTGCCGAGCAAATATCCTGAGAAGCTGGACTGTATGAAGAAAATGAAGCATCAGGACAGAGGGAGACTCACTAACAAACTGTGATATATCAAGCAACCTTGATTGCTGAAAGTGAAGGAGACTTTAGGCACTTACTGATGAAGATCAGAAATTACAGCCTTCAGTGTGGATTACACCTCAGCATAAAGAAAACAAAAATCTTCACAACTGGACCAATAAGCAGCATCACAATAAATGGAGAAAAGACTGAAGTTGTTAGGGATTTCATTTTACTTATATTCATAATCAATGCCCATAGAAGCAGCAGTCAAGAAATTAGATGATTTATTGCCCTGGGCAAATCTGTTGCAAAAGACCTCTTTAAACTTTAAAGTTAGAGCTGAAACTAAGGTGACTCACTCAAGCCATGGTATTTTCATTAACCTCATAAGCATGTGAAAGTGGGACAACGAACAAGGAAGACCACAGAAGAATTGATCCAATTGAATTGTGCGGTTGGTGAAGAATATTGAAAATACCATTCATTGCTAGAAAAACAAGCAAATCTGTCGTGGAAGAAGTACAACCAGAATGGTCCTGAGAAGTGAGAATGGCCAGACTTCATCTTACATACATTGGTCAGGTTAACTGGTCTTCCATGTAAGCATATAGATATTATCCTATCACCAACAACATTGTACTTCAGGATAGATCTTGAAATGTTCTTTTTGCCACCATTCTTCTTCAATTTGTCACTCCTGGCCTAGTTGACTGATTTTCCAATTCAAAATGGCCAGTACCAGTCCATTTCAGCTTGCTGATGCCTAGGATAGGAGCTCTGGTAGCGTAGTGTCTAAGGTACTTGACTGCTAACCAGGAGGCTGGTGGTTCAAATTACCCAGCCACTTCTCAGAAGGAAGGTTGGGCAATCTATTTCTGTAATGATACTGCCTCAGAAACCCAAGGAGGGGTCGTTACGAGTCAGTTCCCACTCCACAGCACATAACAACAACAACGATGCATAGGATAGCAATCTTTATGTGTTCCATTTCATTTTTCACAACTTCCAATTTTTCTAGATTCATACTTTGTACATTCCATGTTCCAATTATTTATGAATATTTGCAGCTATTTTCTCTCATTTTGAGTCATGCCACATAAGTGAGTGAAGGTCCCGAAAAGTTTACTCTAGCCACATCATTAAGGTGGACTTTACTGTGAGGAGACAGTCTTTCCTCAGTCATATTTTGAGTACCTTCCAACCTGAGTAGCTCATCTTCCAGCACTATATCAGACAACATTTCACTGTTATTCATAAGGACTTCAGTGGCCAAGTTTTCAGAAGTGGAGTGCTGCATTCTTCTTCCTAGTCTGTCTTAGTCTGGAAGTTCTGCTGAAAGCTGTCTACCATGGGTGACCCTGCTGGTATATGAAATACTGGTGGTATAGCTTCCATCATCACAGCAACATGAAAGTCACCACAGTATGACAAACTGACAGATGAGTGGGATTTATGACGTTTTATCCTTTATGTATTCTGTGTCCTGCTTTTAAAAATTAACCTTACATTATTAACATTTTCTGTCCTTCATTACTCTTAAAACATGATTTTAAGTCTTATCTTTTAATTATGAAAAGGATACTTAATTATGGTAAGTAAACCAAAGATTCAGATGTGTGTAAAGTAGAAAGAGAAATTTTCTTCAAATTTACTCTCCAGGAGAAATCACTGCCAATAGCTTGAGTAATTTTTTTTTTTTTTTCCTGGGCAGAGTAAATCATTTACATTTTAATATAAAAAAAATGAATGGGCTCACACTATTTTGCCACTGGCTTTAAAAGAGATTTAACATTTTGTTGGCATTTTGTCATTTTTACTAAAAACAGTGAAAATATGATTTCAATAGCTACTGATTATTGTACTATTGAACATTCAGATTTTCTCCTTTCTAGTATTATAATGAATGCTGAGAAGAACGTCTTGGTTTCTTTGTCCTATAAGAGGCATGAATATTTTTAATAGCTCTTAGATGCTAAGCAGATCAGAATCAAGGATTCAGCCGCCCAATAGGGCTCCTGACTTTGAGCTCACCTGGATTCCTGCTTCTGCCCCTCACTTAGCGGATCTCTCAAGGCTTTTTGGGGATGACTGCAGTCAGAGATATGGATCACTGCACACAGTTCCCCTGGCTGAGACTCATAGGAATGAGACTTTTGAAGGAGTCAGACCAAACAAAATCTGTTGCTGTTAAGTCCCAACTCAGGGTGACGGTGTGTGTAACAGAGCAGACCTACTCCATAAGGTTTTCTTAGCTATAATCGTTATGGAAGCAGATCCCTAGGACTTTCTTCCGTGGCATTGCTGGGTGGGTTTGAACTGCCACCCTTTCAGTCAGTAGCAGACAGCAAACTTCCCAGGGGTTTGTACCACCCAGGAATCAGAGAAGCAGAAATGACCTGAAGAGGGTTTCCACCGTTTTCGACTGTGAAGACCCTGGTGGAGGAGAAAGTGTTCTGCTTCCTCTTATGCTGCTCCTGCTATACTGGAACAAAGATAATGGGGACAAGAACGTTTTTAAGTTATCTGCATGATTAGAGATGTATTATTAGCCTTCCTGGAGAGGTCAACTGCTCAGGTTCAAAGAGAATAATAGCGGAAATAACAGATCTATACTTAGGCATTTAGAACTGGCCTCCACAGACCTTTCTTGGATATGAGGAATATGTGCAATTTCATATAACAGCAATATTTGCTTCTTGATGAAAGGCTGGGGGAGAGGGGCAGTCCCATGGTTCAGTGAGAATGAACAGAAAATCATATCTTCCCAAGATGCACAGAGATAAGGGTGGAATTCTGGGTGCTTGAGGAGCACAGCTGGCCAATGATGATTTAATGCCTGGGGCACAATTCAAGGGTCTCCACAGTCATTTCTCATTCCCTCCATCATTTCTTATTCTGGGATCATCCTTGCTAGAAGCACTTCCATGAGATAGTACAATGCAGAAAAGGATCAGTTTAGAAGAAAACGAAGAGAGCATGAAAGCACAAAGGTTTCCCCTTCAGACGTGGAGTTGGGAGTTTTGCAAGGGCAGTACCCAGGACATGGGCACAAATCTCTAAACTTCTGAGCTAGAGCTGTATGTAAGAGTCAGTATTCAATCAGAGAAGTAGACCTCTCAGGAAATAAATAAATAAATAGTACATATATACCCAAAACAACAACAACAAAAAAAAAAAAACTCACTGCCCTGGAGTCAGTTCTGACTCATAGCGACCCCTCCTTGGGTTGCCGAGGAGTTATTTCTATGGAAGTAGATTGCCCAGTCTTCCTTCTGAGGAGTGGCTGGTGGCTTTGAACTATCACTGTTCAGGTTAGCAGTCAAATGCATATTGCTTTCCACAGTGGTTGTATCATTTGACAGTCCCACCAGCAGTGTAAGAGTCTCAATCTTTCCACATCCTTGCCAGCATTTGTTATTTTCTGTCTTGTTGAACTTTGCCATTAGTGTTTGGTGAGATGGTATCCCATTGTTGTTTTGATTTGCATCTCTCTGATGGCTAACGATCATCAGCATATCTTCATGTATTTGCTGGCCACCTGAATATCCTCTTTGGTGATGTGTCTATTCATGTCTTCTGCCCATTTTTTAATTGGATTGTTAATCTTTTAGTTGTTGAAGCATTGGACTTTTCTATAAACTTTAGAGATAAGTCCCTTATCAGATATGTTGTTGATGAATATTTTTTCCCAATCTGTAGGTTCTCTTTTGACTCTTTTTTTTTAAATGATTTTTCTTGTTTTATTTTTTATTGTGATTTGGGTAAAGATTTACAGAGGAAATTCACTTTCCATACAGAAGTTCACATACACTTTGTCTTATGACATTGACCACAGTTTACTACAATGCAACACCTCCCCTCCCACTTCCTCCCCATAGTTACCTCTTCCCAGTGTCCATCCCTCCATGTACTCCTGCCCCCTGAGCTGTCTCCCTGTGCATAAGCA
>NW_006921591.1:1612468-1614344 GCF_000298275.1 Orycteropus afer afer
GTTTGTTATTTTTCCATTCAACTTCCTATTGTTGATTTCTAATTTTACAGCATTATGATGTGAAAAGATGCTTTAGAGTAATGCAATGTTTTTAAATTTATTAAAGCTTGCTTTGTGGCCAAATACATGGTCTATCCTGGAGAATGCTCCATGTCCATTGGAAAAGAATGTACATTTTGCTGTTGTTGGTTGGGTTAAGTCCTCTGTAGATGTCTATAAGGTCAAGGTGGTGGATTGTGTTTTTTAGGTCTTCTGTGCTTTGTTGAGTTTCTTTCCAGTTGTTCTGTATGTGATTGAAAGTGGTGTATTAAAGTCTCCTACTACCGACTAGATGGCAAATAACAACAACAACAACACTATGACTCTGGAGTCATCTATCTTTCTTTTCAGTGCTGTTGGAGTCTGGTTTATGTATTTTGAGGTTCTTTCATTGAGTGTACAGATATTTATTATTGTTATGTCTTCTTGTTCAATCAATCCTTTAATTATTATATAATGTCATTTCTTGTCTCTTATGGTGGTTTTTGTCTTAAAGTCAATTTTATAAGAAATTAATATTGCTACTCATGCTCTTTTATGTTTACCATTTGCTTGATATATCTTTTTCTAACCTTTAGCTTTTAATCTATTTTTGTCTTTCTCTCTAAGTTGTGTCTCTTGTAGACAGCATATTGATGGGTTATGTTTTCTTAGCCAGACTGCACCTCTCTATCTTTTGAGTGGAGCATTTAATCCATTGACATTCAGTGTAATTATTGACAAGTATGAGTTTGTTGCTATCATTTTGTTATGTGTTTTTTCATGGTGTTAACTGATTTCTTCGTTCCATATAATTTTCTGGCTGAGTTAGTTTTGTTTATGATTTGTGTTATCACTTCCTTTCTCTATTGCTATTGTTTAGTATTTGCTAAATATTTGTGGTTGTCCTCTTTTTTATTGTGATGTGAAGGTTTATCGCTTTTCTTTGAGGTTACCCTATGATTTATAATTTTCTTCCCAAATTTAGAACAGTCCATTCTATCTTGCAGTTGTCTTGACTTCCCTACCATTTAGAAGTTCTATAACTACACAATTTTTTTTTTCCTCCTTTTGGTCTGTAGTTGTCTTCATTTGTCAATTGATGTATCTGGTTTCCTGTTTATAATCTTGTAGGCTTATTTACTTTGGATACTTCCATAATTGAGTTGGCTTCTGGGTTAAGTCATCATGTGTGTTAATGGTCAGTTGTTGTTTGCTATTATTGGTTCTCTGTCAAAAGGACTCCCTTTAGTGTCTCTTGTAAAGTTGGTCTAGTTTTAACAAATTCCTTTAATTTCTCCTTATCTGGAAATGTCCTAATTTCACCATCATATTTGAGGGAAAGTTTTGCTGGGTTTATAGTTCTTGGTTGGAAATTTTTATCTTTCAGTATTTTATATATACCATCCCATTGTCTTCTCATATACGTGGTTTCTGCCGAGAAATCTAAGCTTATTCTTATTGGTTGCCCCTTGTAGGTAACTTTTCATTTACCCCATGCTGCTTTCAGGATTCTTTCTTTGTCTTTGGTTTTGGTGCATTTGATGATGATGTTTTGGTGATTTTCTTTTGGGGTCTATCCTTTGGGGTTTGTTGGACTTCTTGAATGAATATATTTCCATCTTTCATCATACCAGGGAAATTCTCTTCCAACAAATCTTTGATAATTTTCTCTGTGATTTTACTTTTCTCTTCCTGTTCTGGAATTCCAACTACATGTAGATTATTCCTTTTGATGGTATCTCACATGAACCTTAGGGTTTCTTCATTTTGTTTTGATTTTTTTTTCTGATTGATCCCTTTCCAAAGAAGTATTGAGGTATTTGTCTTCAATCTCACCAATTCTGTCTTCTATTGA
>NW_006921591.1:1614474-1627324 GCF_000298275.1 Orycteropus afer afer
TTGAATTTGCTCTATGTTTTTCTCTGTGTTTTCCTGGATCTGTGTCTCAATCCTTGAAGGTACCTAAATATAATTCTTTTGAATTCCTTATCAGGGAGTTCCAATGCTGCTTCTTTCTCAGGGATGTGTTCTGGGTCTATATCCTAGCTCCTTGTTTCTCTTGCTTTATCTTGCTTCTTTGTGTGGACCATGATGCTCTGTTGTCTCTGAGACATTGTTTTTGTGTTTATATTTAATTGGTGATTGTATGTTGGAGTGATTTGCCCAAGATTTTTGTTTTCTTTTTATGTTATCTAAGTAAGCAGGGTACTATGCTCCTCTATTTGCTAGTTGGTGTCACTTATACACTCACCACCTGTCTCCTTTCCTGTTGTCAGCCTTCTGTGTGTACCTGCCATTCCTTTGCAAGTGGAGCCTCTTCTTAAGTCCCTGGAATCTGAATGAGAACACTGTCACTTTAAATATCCAAAATGGTCACCTCTTGCAAAAATTCTAAATGTCTGTACCCTTGGTCACTATAAATATCCAAAATGGCCACCACTTGTAAACAATCAAAATGACTGTACCCTCTGGACATTAGAAAGTTCACAGCTCAGGTTTTCTCCCTCTTTGTTGTTTCCCTTCCTAGTCATTGCCCACCAGTGCAGTCATCCCTGCAGCCCTTGGTGACTAGGGCTGATCTTTAGGTCAATTCTCAGATCCCAATACCTCTTGGAAATATTCAGGCTGTTGGTGCCATCAGAGTAGTTGACAGTCTGCAGCTCCATCCCTCTCCATGCTCAATGTTTTCATTCAGGCTCTTCCACTGTTGTTGTTGTTGTTGTTTGCTGTCGAGTCGGCCCTGACTCATAGCGACCCCTCCTTGGGTTTCCGAGGCAGTATCACTACGGAAGTAGGATTGCCCAACCTTCCTTCCGAGGAGTGGCTGGTGGGTTTGAACTGCCAGCCTTCTGGTGAGTAGTCAAGTGCCTTAGGCACTATGCTACCAGAGCTCCCGGTTCTTCCACTAGTTGATGCTTAATCCATTTCTGTATACTTCCTTTCAATGCTTAGAGCTCCAGGATTATCTTCTGTATCTCTGTCAATTGGTTTCTTTTCTCTTTGTTGAAGAGGGTCTGTGTAGTTTGTCTGCCTTTTCTACGATCTTGAATCCCTAGCTTCAGATCTGCTTTCTTGAGCAGACCCAATGACTTTGATCTATTGTTGTTAAATTTTAAAATTTAACTTAACACTTGTCAGAACTAGTTAAGTGTCTTTGAGCTGTTATCTTTCCTGGAGTTTATAGTCCTTGGGTAGTGCCAATTGTTAATGTGTTTATCTGCTAACTTGAAATATCAAAAGTTTGAGTTCACTGAGAGCTGCCTTGGAAGAAAGACCTATTTCTGAAAAATCACCACTGAAAATCTTAGTAAGTACAGTTTTAATTTGACATGAATTAAAAGGTTGGAGCTAATGGAAATTGGTATAATCTACAGTTTAAGCAGTAAGAAAGGAAGGACAGAGATAAAGTATAAGAGAAAAGAACAAGCTGGAACCCACAGCATGAGTCAGAACCCATAAAATGAACTAGTATTTATGTTGGGTCCTATTGACTCTGGCCTTGTGATGTGAGTGTCCTGCAGACACAGAGGCCCTCCATCATCAAAGAGGTCAACACACCCCAGGCCCAGAATTTAAAGAAGCTGTAGGATGATCCAGAGTAAAGTGCAGCAGTTTCAGGTGTGACCACTCCTTCATACCAATGAGAAGAGGCAACAGGTAAGTGACCAAGTGTGAGCTACAAAAGCCTACTGCTTTACTTCTGCCCTGCAAATTCTCTCATAAGAAGGTCCCTGTGGTCCACTTCGGGAGCTCTGGTAGCATAGTGCCTAAGGCACTTGACTGCTAACCAGAAGGCTGGCGGTTCAAATCCACCAGCCACTCCTCGGAGGGAAGATGGGGCAATCTACTTCTGTAGTGATACTGCCTCGGAAACCCAAGGAGGGGTCGCTACGAGTCGGGTCTGACTTGATGGCACATAACAACAATAACAACGACATGGTCCACCTTACCTGGAAACATACAGAAAAGATAATTCTAGGAAATGTAGTTCAACCTAGCCAGTTGATACATCACCAAGCCACCACAGTCCACTTTTGGCTATTTGGCACCCATACTCATCCCCTTCTTGGAAGGAAGGTTGGGCAATCTACTTCCCTAGTGATACTGCCTTGGAAACCCAAGGATGGGTCGCTATGAGTCAGGTCCAACTCGACAGCACATAACAACAACAACAACAACAATACATCACCTTAAACTATATATAATCTGCAAATAAATATCTTGACTTTATTGATAACAATGTCATGGTACATGATACAACTATCCAGTGTACAATCATGAACATGCTAATTATTTCCTGAAAAGGGGTTATAAAGTCCCTATTTTGTCTTTGGATAATGTTCATTCTTCTCCTAGGAGTTTCATACTCTCCCTTTTATATTCTTTATCTTAAATACTGAGATAATAAAGTTAATGACTATTAATACATTTTTATGTTAGTTCCTGGGTAGTACAAATAGTTAAGGAAGAAACACCTAGCTATCTACTGAAAAATCATCTATGGAAACCATATGGAGTACTGTTCTATGCTGACACACATGGAGTTAACATGAGGTGGAGTCAGCTTGATGACAACTGGTTTTATGTGAGATGAGAAGAGACAGGGGAAAAAACAAAAATATTTGGTTACTACATATGTAAATGTGCCATCGAGTCAGATCTGACTCATAGCGACCCCTCATTGGGTTTCCAAGGCAGTATCACTACGGAAGTAGATTGCCCAACCTTCCTTCTGAGGAGTGGCTGGTGGGTTGGAACTGCAAGCCTTCTGGTTAGCAGTCAAATGCCTTAGGCACTACACCACCAGAGCTCCCACATACATAAATATCCATATCAAAATAAGAAAAAAAAATTTGTAACAATTATAGTTCTTATTTATGCAACTGATCAGAGGCATAGCTGATATTTATAACTACCTTATATCACTATTCATTCTATATTCCTTTAGCCCCCAGCAAATGCCTCAGTTCAATATGATTCCTTGCCAAGTAGGTGACCAAATCATTTACTATTTTCCTGGGTAGAGACATTTCTAGTGGCTTCCACTTGGCTTTTCCTACTATAATAGCCTTCATTCTACAGATTAAGAAGAGAATATGGGGATTCTGCTGAATAAATTCATTCCAACTAAGCATTTGGGAACTGGGGGAATAACAGGATGGATTCAGGGAGCCATTGGGCCCACTGTGAGATGGAACTGACTGAACAAAACTCCATTAATCACTTGACCTTTGTAAGTCTTTACTCTGACTGGTAGACCATAGTGATATTTAGCTTTTCAGGAATTAGTGCCAATTCAGACCCAGTGTCCAAGAATCTCTCAATAGTTTGATTATTTACTCTTCACTAATGCACTACAAAAGACCTCTTGAAAGTTTTAAAAGGCAAAGATGACATTTTGATGACTAACATGTGTTTGACCCAAGCCACGGTCTTTTCAATCACATCATATGCATGTGAAAACTGGACAATGAGAAAGGTAGACAGAAGAAGAATTTATGCATTCCAACTGTGGTATTGGCAAAGAATAATGACTATGTGGTGGACTGCCAAAAGAATGAAGAAATCAGTCTTAGAAGAAATACAACCAGAATGTTCCTTAGAAATAAGGATAGAGAAACTTCAATTTGCTTACTTTGGCATGTCATCAGGAAAGACCAATTGCTAGAAAAGGACATCATGTTTGGTAAAGTAGACCAAACCCAAAAACCAAACCCACTGCCATCCAGTCAATCATGACTCATAGCAACCTCCAGTGAGTTTCCAAGCTGTAAATCTTTACAGAAGTAGATTGCCTCATCTTCCTCCTGCAGATTAGCTGGTGGATTTGAACTGCTGACCTTCTGGTTAGCAGTCAAATGTCTAACCCACCATGCCACCACAGCTGGTAAAGCAGAGGGACAGCAAAAAATGAGAGAAACCCTCCATTAGATGAATTGATATAATAGCTATAGTTAACTTATCCTCACATTGTTAACTATTTCTTGATTTTCTGCATTGAGGTGGGCAGACAACAGAATTGGTAAAGGATACTCTATCTTTACCTGGATTCCTTTGCCTCTCTTTCCTTTTTGTAGGATGAATATCCTGATCTCCAGCTTTCTTCTCTATGAATAGGGTGCTGCCGTACAAAAGTTGTGAGAATTAGAGAGATTCTTTTCATCAGTCCTAATCATGGGAGTAAAATGAATTCTTATCATTTTTGCCTGGAATACATATATATTTTGTAACTTTTTATTGTGTTTTGGGTGAAAGTTACAGAGCAAATCTGTTTTCCAGTCAACAATTCATACACATTTGTTTCATGACATTGATTGCAATCCCCACAACATAACAGCACTCATCCCAGTTCCTCCCTGTGTTTCCTATTTCCATTTATCCTTCTTTCCTATCCCTTTCTGCCTTCTGGACTTTGTCTCTGGGAAAATGCTGAACTTTTGATCTTGAATGGTTGATTGTTCTGAGGATTGTGTACCTCCCTGGTGTTATTTTTCATCATATAGACCTGCCTGTCTATCATTTGGCTGAGTTGAGCCACAGCAGTAAGTTTAGTTCCAGGCTTGAAAGGTGACTAATTTCCACAGTCTTTGAGGGTTCCACCAGTCTCTATGTGACTGATGAGCCCGGGTCTTTTTTATGATTTTGAATTTGTCCCACATTTTTCTCCCTGGAATACTTTTGAGAGATTTCTTGCTTTTGTTGTTACCAGTTGCTGTCAAGTCAGTTCCAACTCATGGCAACATCAAGAACAACATACTGAAATGTTACCTGGTCCTGCACTATCTTCACAATTGTTAGTGTGCTCAAGTCTAGTATTGTGGCTATTGTGTATTTTCAGTACCTTCCAACCTAAAGGCCCGTCTAGAATATTGGACAATATACTGTTGTGATCTGTAGTGTTTTCATTGGCTAATTAGTCAAAAATAGTTTTCCAGACATTTTCATTGGCTAATATTTGGAAATAGATTGCCATATCTTTTTCCCTAGTCTATCTTAGTCCAGATACTCCACAAAAACTTGTCCACCATGGATGACCCTGATGGTATTTGAAATACTAGTGGCATAATGTCCAGCATCATAGCAGCATGCAGAACACTACAGTATGACAAACTGACAGATGCATGGTGGTTTTGCATTTACTTATTTAAAGCATCCTGAATTTGATGTAACCACCAAATTATACCTTTCAGGTTGATAAGCTGCTCTTTCCCATAACTGTCTAGAGGCTCTAAAATCATAGAGAAAATCAGAAGGTGCTATTTCCTGAATATCCCTGTTACCTGTATTTCTTATGCTTCCTGACCAGTGAGTGATTTTCATATATGCTGACTTCAGTTAATCCTTACAATTTGTTCCCTATGCTTGGAAGAGTGGTTTTGAAAAGTCATCCAGTGAAATAAGAAGTGTGGGTGTGGGGAAGAATGGTAACTACAATTAACAAAGAGCTGGGCTATACATATTTTACTTTCATGACTATGAAAAAAAAAGCATTAAAAAACAACTTTTTTTTTTAATATACACAGGGTGGTACAAGTTACTTGACTAAGGTCACATAGAAAAATATTCAGGGTAGTATAGTGTTAAAAACAGGGGTGGAAGGGGAATGGAGGGTAGATCACTAACTAGAGGGTTGACAAGTGTTGGGTGAAGGGAAAGGCAATATACAATAAAGGTGAGGTAAGCACAAATGGATCAAGGCAAAGGAAAACACTGGGAGAAGCACAAGAGTTGAAGGTAACAAAGGTAAATACTACTACTACTACACACACACACACACACACGCACACATACACACAAGTATGGATTCTAGAACCAGACTTTCTGGTTTGAATCCTGGCTCTTTTACTTATTAGCTCCACATATTAGCTTTGTGATTTCAAGCAATTTGTCTAATTTCTCTCTGCCTTGGTTTCCCCAGCTATAAAATGAGGCTACAATGCCTATCCCCAAAGGTCAGCTATGAAGATTAAAGGGGCTAATACATGTGAAGCACCTAGAACTGGTAGACTTGTACATACCCCACCCTGTCCAGGCTCTCTTGTGGCGTCTCCACCAACTTCATATTTACAAAATGGAACCCTTGCTGCTTACCTTCCTCTCAGGAGGGATTGCTTCCATCTGATTGAATCCATCAGCTGCTCCATGGGAGAAAGATTTGGCAGCCTGTGTCTGTAAAGATTTACAGCCTTGGAAACCTTATAAGGCAGTTCTGCTGTATCCGATAGGGTTGCTCTGAGTCCAAATTGGTGGTAATAGATTTAGGGGTGGGGTGAGAACACCAATCAAGAGTCTTCACCTTGTGACAAAAGATCAGCTTTGTCAGCAGATGAACCAGGGCCTAAAGCTCAGGGGCTTGCTGAACACCCAGCTTGGCATTGAGTCCTTGTGGCTACTCTTAATGAGCTCAGCTTTGAGTTGACTTTTAGCTGACTTTTGTGAAAGTGCATTTAGGGCTACTAGCATTTGAATTTACAACTCCCCTCCCCTTTTGGTATTTTTCCTATTTTGCAATTCTCCTTTTTTGTATTTTGTGTATCCTTGTAAACCATCTGCCATCTTTTTTTGGAATAAGATGGCATATAAATGCATACATACATAAAATATATACTGCTATTTGAAAAAGACACATCAAACCCAAATGCATCCCTCTAAATCATTGGTATTCAAGAGGGTGAGGGGGAGAGGAAGGGGAAGAGCAGTGTATTAGTGTATTAGAATTTTTTCAAAATAGAAACCAAAACAAATGAACAAACTCACTACCATTGAGTTGATTCTGACTCATAGTGACCCTCTTTTGGTTTCCAACACCATAAATCTTTACAGAAATAGATTGCCCAGTCTTCCTTCCACAGAGTGGCTGGTGGGTTTGAACCATCAGCCTTCTGGTTAGCTGTCAAAAGCTTTAGGCACTACGCCATCAAAGCTCCTTTTTTAAAAATATATGAGTCAGTATTCTTTCTGACTCTCCCTGCCCCACTCTTAAGGACCCAGGTAATGTTAGAATCGTGACAGTGGGGGATTTAATGTTTTGGAAAATTCCTCCAGATGATTCTGATGTAACTCCAACCCCTGCCCTTGGCTCCAAGCTACATATGCAGTTTTCTCAGCTCTATTTCTGAGTTTGGTCAGAAAGCAGCCCACTCTGTCAGATTAGCTCATCTCTCCATGGAAATGTCATCCTGGAGTTATGATGTAGTGTTATGCCCTTGGCTTTTAGAGAAAGGTAATATAAGAAGCAGACAGTTGAAGGATATTTCTGAATCTTTTTAGATGAGACCATTGCCTATTATGTGACCAAATGCCACCCAAATAAAAATTTTTCTTCACAATTCTTTCCAATATTCCGTGCTAGAGAAAATACTACTCTCTAGGAGAATTTGAATTCTTTTTTATAGATTAGGAGAATTGCAATGCCTTTCACTCTCTCTTTTTTGGTTTCGTTTTTATTTTTCATTGCCATCCAGGGGATTCTTTCCAATACAGCATATATTGAACCATGACAGAGACTATGTGACATACTGGGTTATAAAGATCAGTTTGGCTAGTACTGGGTTCTGAGCACTTGTGATCCAGAGGAGGCAGAGTATGAAAAACATGTGCCATTATTGTTATGCTTTCCTTAGATTTTCCTTATAATGACCTCTCCCTTCTTTCTCAGCAGTTTCTGGAAAGCTTTGTTCTTTGCATTTTTAAATGTATATGTGTTAATGTGTTTTGTGTGTTGTTTATCTTTTCCAGGGGAAAATAAATTCTCCAAAGGGATTTCTGGTTTTTTGACTGGCTCCTATACAATTTTCTTCCCCTTTTTGAAGCAATGTCTCCTTCTGATTCTTACAAACTATCTAACCATTTCAATGGCCACAACTTGTTGGCATAGGGGTGAACATCTCATCTAAGCTGAGCCAATGAAATTTTTAATTCTAGGAATTTGGATTTGGAACTCTGGTAAACAAGTCATATGGTCTTAAGGTCTGAGGCTATCATTTTAGGGTGACCATGATGGGCTTCATGGTAGGGCAAAAGTGAAATGGAAAAGATGATCTTCAGCAAGAGAATACTGGACTAACTACCCACAGAAAAGTGTGTATAAAAGACTATGTAGAGTAGAGGAGAAAGTAAGAGAGTAAGAGGGTGAGAAAAGCAGAGAGTACCTCCCTGGAATGTTTTATATGTGGAATATGGTGATGGACACATAAACCTATATAAAAATAATTAAAAAAAAAAAAAAAAAAAACCTCACTGCTATTGAGTCAGATCCAACTCATAGCATCCCCTCCTTGGGTTTCTGAGGCAGTATCACTATGGAAGTAGATTGCCCAATCTTCCTTCTGAGGACTGGCTGGTGGGTTTGAACTGCCAGCCTGAAGATTAGCAGTGAAACATCTTAGTCACTATGCCACCGGAGCTCCTATAACATACATACATACATATATATATATATGCAATGAACTGCTATTGAATCGGATCGGACTCATAGTGACCCCTCCTCATGTTTCTGAGGTGTTATCACTATGGAAGTAGATTGCCCAACCTTCTTTCTGAGGAGTGACTGGTGGGTTTGAACCACCACCCTTCTGGTTAGCAGTCTCTCTCTCTCTCTCTCTCTCTCTCTATATATATATATATATATACATATATATATATCCCCCTGCCATCAAGTCTATTTTTGACCTACAGCTACCCTATAGGACAAAGTAGAACTGCCCATAGTCTCCCAGTCTCCAAGGCTGTAAATCATTATGGAAGCAGACTGCCTCATCTTTCTGCATGGAACAGCTGGTGGGTTTGAACAGTTGACCTTTTGATTAACCACTTTAATGCTTTAATCACTGAGCCACCAGAGCTCCTATGATAAACCTATATATGATACAATTGTATAGAGCAAAATACAAACACAAACATGCAAACATACACATGAGTACAACTAAAACTAGAGAAATCTGAGTAGGTAGGCAGACTTTGTTAGAACTGCCATGTTGTGCTATAATTTTACATGATATTACCTTTGGTAGAAACAGGTAAATGTACACAGGATATCTTTGTATTATTTCTTACAATGACATTGAGTCTATAATTATGTCAAAATAAAAAGTGTAATAAAAGAATTATCCCTAGCTAACAGAGTGATTGAAAACTTAGTGGCTGGTCCAGTCAGGGTGGCAACTTTCTGGCAGTAGCTATTTTATTGTTTTAGATTTGGATGTGGCAAAGCTTGGCCTATTTAAGTTCAATAAAAAGACTGGGACCTAAAATAGGGGGTGGGGTAGGAGTAGGGTGGAAGTGGCCTGGGAGCAGAGACCCAGGATGAACCATGCAAATATGTGCAGGTACTGGTTTGAAGGCAGAGGAACAGCAAGTGCAAAAATAATGGGGGTTGGTATTCCCATGTATTCAAAGAACAGTAAATAGACCAGTGTAACTTGAATGGAGTGAGAGAGGGACAAGGAAGTAAGTAATGGCCTTACATAATCATTTCCTTCACCACATTTCTCAGGGACAATTGTTCGTTGGTGACCTTGAGAATATATTTGCAGTGGGGAGGTAAAGTTGAAGCTCAACTGGAGAGTGTTCAAGAGCAAATGGGAAAAGAGGAAATGTCTCAACTATCATGCTTGAGCATATTTTACAGTAGGGACCCTGGGAAATGAGATGGTAGCTGGAGGGGGCTGTGGGACCAAGGGAGCCTTTTTTTAAGCATGGGAAATATGACAGTATATTTGCATGCTGATGAGAATGTTCCAGTAGAAAGGAAAAAATTGCTGATGCAGGAGGGAAATGGTAAAATTGCAGGACTGAAGAAATTAAGGAAAAAAGCAGGAAATGTAATCCAGGGTTTAAGTAGAAAGGTTGGGTTTCCATGGCAGAGTACAAATACAGATGTGGTAATGGGTAGATTTAGTGATGTGAGCATATGAAAATTCTCTTTTGATTGTTTCTATTTTCTCAGTGAACTAAAGAACAAGATCTTCAGCAGAAAGTAGAAATGGGAATGGAGTGGGCAACCTGAGAAGAGTGAAGAAAGTGTGAATTACTCATCATGGAGTGGGAGGGTGAACTGACTTAATTAAGCAAAGTAGTAGGAGTGACAAGCACTCTGGGCTCACTGCTGAACTGAGACAATGCAGCCCAGTTGCATACTTTTCTCTGGCCACTTCTGGATATGTGGATGTGGAACAGGCAGAGAATTGGATTTAATTGTAGTTAAATTTTCTGCCAGCTACATGATAGAGGAAAAGAAGAATAGTTTATTGTGTCTGTGAAGGAATGGTTATAGTAATGGACCATGGACTTTAATGAGGGAGGTTGGGATATGAGCCTTGGACAGAGAAATGATGTCAGAGTTAAGATCTCAATGAAATCTGAGAATCATTGGTAGTGGAGTACAGAGGGAGTGAGCTAGACAGCTAGAAGATATTTGGAGAATATTTGAAATACCCATTTAACTGGAGGGGAGCAGTAAGTGGGATAGTTGAAGAATAGGGTTTAGCTATGGGCGTGGGAGAACAGAGCAGGGTGGACAAGATAAATGAAGATGAGAAGATCAAGGAAGTGAGAGGTAAAGTCCCTGGAAATATATTCTATATGAATTCTGAACTCATCAAGTGTTATGAAAATAATATATTAGAGGGAGAGAGAGGGAAATGAATATGAGTAACCCAAAGATCTATAAATGAAGAATAGATGGTATATATTTCAAATGAGATGTGTGTGTGTGTATGCCCCTTAAAAGGGAGGAATGAAGGTCTAAAAGTGGCAATGAGGAGTAAAGAAGACACCTTTCCCACTTACAGGTTCAGTGATATGAGAGGACTGAGATAAAATAAATCCATGACTTGATGACTTCAGAGGACTGTAGGGGACCATTTTCCTCAAGGGAGAGTGTGGCTTCAATCAGAGCAAGAAGAAGGAACCATTCAAAGAAGATTTGAATAGAGAGGGGATTTTTGATTGTGGGCCATACATTTCAGAGAGCACAGTGAGTTTGAAGGGGTAGGAAATCAGGTTAGGTTATGGTGTTGAGAGCCCAGGTGAAGAGGAAAGACCTGGAGGTTGTGGACATCTGTGGTAACAAAGAATGTAGGGCTAGATGGGGAGTGACACTGATGGTCTCTGACCAGAGATGGATAATCAGTTTTCAGTGTAACCTCCTTTTTGGAACTAGATTCTTAGGCAAGTGGTAGCAGTAAGGCAGGAAATATTGGGGGATGGTGCTCTGTGGTGCTTCTGATGGTGAAGGCTGGGGAAGGGAAACAGGACTAAGAGCAAGCAAATAATGAAGGCTCCAGTCAAAGATGGCTTCCATTCCTAGGAACCAATGGTCCAGGCTTCTAAGTATTGCTTTCTCCATCTCTACTACACATCCAAAATCTCTTATGCATGATTCTGAAATTGCCAATCTCTGAAAACCAAAAGTTTTTTCATTATGCATTTAGCAGCAAAATCTGACCTGTTCTGAGCTTACAAGAGGTCTATATAAACTATTGTTGTGTTGTTGTTATGTGCCGTCGAGTCGGCCCCAACTCATAGCGACCCCTCCTTGGGTTTCCGAGGCAGTATCACTACGGAAGTAGGATTGCCCAACCTTCCTTCAGAGGAGTGGCTGGTGGGTTTGAACCGCCAGCCTTCTGGTTAGCAGTCAAGTGCTTTAGCCACTATGCTACCAGAGCTCCTATATAAACTATATTTATCCTAAAAAAGTATGCATATTCATACATCCTACCCCCCCCACCAAAAAAAAAAAAAAAAAAACCTTACTGTCTGACAGTAAGGTGTTGTCCCAGATCTCACTAGGAGTAATGCATACTGTTGTTGTTAGTTGATGATGAGTCCTCCTTACGGAATCCCATGTGCTACAGAGTAGAACTACTCCATAGCATTTTCTTGGCTGGAATTTTTACAAAAGTAGTTCATCAGACCTTTCTGCCCTGGAGCCACTGAGTGGATATGAACAGCTAGCTTTTGGGTTAGCACCTGATCTGATACCACTTGTACCAAGCAGTCTCCATTAGTGATATATAATCCACAGTATATATTCTATATTATGTTTTAATATCTGAAAATTTCTGAAATATATCTGATTTTAAGGGTTTTGGGCAGGGATTTTGGATTTATACACCCAACTAAGTGTGTGAAAGCCTTTCCCAAGTACAGAAGCTGCAAGGGACGTTTCTCCACCTGGGAACTCTGTGAAAAGCACCCTGTGGCCCCATGGACTTGTTTGCTTAGAACCCCAGAGTCCTGTGAATTTGACCTTCTTATTTTTCACCCTTGTGCTTTCAGTAAACCTTCTCCTCTATAAGTCAAAATAAGGTGGAAAGAAAAAACAAAAACAAATACTTTGCAAGAAGCTACGAGCATGTCTTTATTCTCTTTTTATTGCTAAATAGCCTTGGCATTAAATCATCTGCTCTGGTAGAAAGTTGAGGAACTTAAATTTGGTAAAAAGTTAAGAAACTTTAATTTGGCATTGAAATTCATGTCTCCTAGAGATTCCAGGGCTGCTAGTGGTCATGGTTCCTGCTATTGGAGAAAATGTTCAACAGAGGGAGAAGGTGAAGCCAATATGTAAAGATTGCAGAGGAGGAGATGGGCATGGAAAACAGGTCCTCACTATGTTCCAGTCCCTGCATTCATTAAAGGCTAGTTCTACCTTCTCATGGTCAAAAAAACCCAAAACACCAAACTGACTGTCGTCGAGTTGATTTGACTCATAGTGACCCCTCCTTGGGATTCTGAGGTGATATCACTA